>NC_060281.1:69126371-69268940 GCF_021613505.1 Equus quagga | reverse complement strand
CGTCCCCGAGCCCCCCGCGTCCCCTCGTCCCCGCGCCCGCCCTCGGAGCAGCAGGGGGACGTGGCGCTGCCGGAGCCCGAGGCCGCCGTCCCTGTTCCCAGTTGGACTGGCCGGTCCGTGTCCGCGGGCGCCCCGCGCGCTCCCCGCCGGGGGTCTGCTCACGAGCACCTCCTCCTGCGCTCCTTTCTCCCCTCTTAATGCTAAAAGCGGGGGAGAGCCCACAGCCGGACGACCCTGTGCGCCCCCCGCCCCCCGCCCGGGGTATTTCACCGACGCCGCGACGTTCCCGCCCCGGCCGCGTGTCCACCAGCTCCTCCATGTGGCCGCGCGCCCGGGAGGGAGGGGACCCGTGAGGCGGGGGCGCGGGCGACCCGGCAAACCCCGCGCCGCCCACCGCGAGCGCTGACCGGGAGCCCGACCCTACAGCCCGGGGGGCCCTGGGCGTCCGCGTCGCTGCCTGGACGGCACGAAGCCCGCCGGACATTCTGCCGGAAGAAAGACAAACCCTGTGTGACCCCGCTCGGACCCAGTGCCCAGAGCGTCACGGTCACAGGGAAGGAGGGGGCAGGGCTGGGGGGAGCTGGCGTTTAATGGGCAGAGTTTCTGTTTTGCAAGATGAAAAAGTTCTGGCGACGGTGGTGGTGTTGATTGCACAACATGTGAATACACTTGACACCCATGAACTGTACACTTGAAGACGGCTGACGTCGGGAACGTTCTGTCACGTGTGTTACACCACAACTTAAGCTCAAAAATAAATAACTAAAATAAACCACACACCTCCTCCAGGGAGGCCTCCGGGCTTGTGCTGCTCTGTGGTGGCTCCCACTGCCAGGCCTGCCCCAAGGGCACCATGGGGGGTTCCTGGCACACAGCGGCCCCTCCCAGGCAAGCACTGAGGGGGACAGTCAAGGCCTCATCTCACACCACCCCACCTCACGACCTGCCGGCCGCCTCCCACCCAGGTGGCCTCGAGAGGCGATCGGAAGGCCTGGACTTGGGAAGGGCTGACCCGAAACTCTCTATCCCTCCAGATGGGCCCCCGACCGGCGACCCCAGGCCTGGCCCAGACCGCCCGCTCCACCCGCAGGTCTGCGATCCCCACCCCCACTCTCGAGGTGAGGGGGCCACCCCGAGGGGGTGACAGTGGTGGCTCTGGGTTCCCACTGGCTCCCCAGCTCCGACATCTGGTAACGAGTCCACAGCTGCGGGCCCTCAGGACAGCTCGCTGAGGAACTCACGGGTCATCCCCAGCGTTTCAGGGCAGATCCCTGGGGTCGCCCTCGGCCACACGTGAGGAGGACCGATGTCCCAGCTGCTAAGAATAGCTGCACGGCAGCAGCCCGGAGGCCGGAGCCCAGCCTTCCACCGCGGCGCGCCCTCCCCGACCCCCAGAAGACCACCATCTGCACCCCCAGGGGCCCCTCCCACAGGGCTGGCGGGAGGCCCCGCTGCCCCCAGAGCCCAGGCCCAGGGGGGAGGGCCCACTCTGACCAGCCGGGCCCCACGCTCACATGTGACACACAGACCGCGCAGTCCCCGAGGCTCGTGGGCGCTGAGCGGCAGGCGTGGAGCCAGGATGGAGAACCCACGCGGTCCTCCGGACAGCGGACACAGCGGACACGCCCAGGGAGATGGGACGGTCAGTTTGGAGGGAGCGACATTAACAAGGCTGGGGGGGTCCCAGGCCGGAAGCGGGGGGCAAGAGAAAGGATGGCCGAGGATGCCAAGACCCACCGGACGCTGCAAGGCCAGGCCGGAGTCGTGACGAGGGACGGCGAGGGCTGTGCACGTGGAGGACACAGGAGGGGGTGGCCGCTGCCCAGCCCGGCGGGTGAGCCTGGTGGTGGCTCAGGAACGCGGCCCAGGGGACCCACAGCGCCAATGCCTCCAGGCCAAGGGAGCCTTATTCTGAGACGTCTCTCAATTCACAATTTTTATTCAAAAAAAGTGGCTATAAACCCAACCCAATCAATCAATCTGACATCCAAATGCAGCCCAAGGGCGGCCAGGATGTGACCTGTGGCTTCTGACATGCGGTCAGCTGGAAGCCACAAGAGAGGCCTCGGCGAAGCTGGGGGCCCTGAGGGAGGGGACAGGGAGCGACAGGAGGGAACGTCACTGCACGGAGTGGAGAGGCTGGGCCCCCTTACCCGGGGAGTCATGAGGACCCCCCACAGGACGCACAGGCTGTGACAGATGGGCCGGGCAGGGAGCTGCTCCAGCTCGTCCCCGACACACGGAGCCAGTGGCTGCGGCCACCAGCTATTGTCTCTGCCTGCCCAGCACCCACTCCCTGCAACCACACCCCAGTGTCCCTCGGGCCACCACCCCTCCGGCACCCTGGGTCCCGGACTCGAGGGCAGGCGGAGCCCTCCTCCCAGGTCTGGCCCGTCAGCACCAGCTGCCGCGCCTGGTTCAGGGCGGGGCGTAACTCGCAGGCTGAGCTGGTCAGTTCACTCCCATGACTTCCTCTGGAACATGGGGACCACAGGCTGCCCTTCGCCCGGGGCTGCTGGGCTGTGATGTGAGTCTGGGGCTGCCAGGCTCTAGATACGGGGAGCAACTCGTCAGCTGAGCCCCTGCATCCAACTGTGCCTGAAGCTTGCCCTGAGCCTTTTGTGCTAAATGCAGGAGGAGCGAGGTGTGTGCCAATTGCAACCAAGAGACTAACACAGTAAAAACCCCCTTAAAACACAAATTCTAAGTGCCACGGGTCTCCCTGGAATCAGATCGCCTCCACCCTCTGGTCTTCTCACCTGTGCAGGCGAAGACAGGAGCAAAGCCAGCCAGAAGCAGGTAAGAGAAGTAAAATGGGAGCCCAGGACAGACTCCGCCCAGGAGGAAGGGGCCGGACAGGAGCCTGGGACGGGCCTGCCCTGTCTGTCAGCCCTGAGGAGGAGCGAGGTCTCAGGCCGGGTCCTGAGCCACCAGTGGCCGCCACTCAGGACCAGGCAGGCGGCAGCTTTGCAGACAAAGCCCATCCCTCCCCGCTGGCCCGGATCTGGGTCACTCCATGGCCTCGGTCCCCCTCTCAGAAGAACTCCTGCTCCCAGAACACAGAACCAAACCTGCTGACAGACGCAGGCCGGCTCGAGCAGGTCCCAGCAGCCCCGTGCAGGCCCCAAGAAATAGGCCTCGTCCACAGCCAGGAGGCCACACAGGGGGGCCCTGCAGCCTGCACCCCGGCCACGACCTGGGCCTACCCCTGCTGGGGCCTCAGTTTCCCAGGCCGTAAAACGGGCAGCTGCTCCGGCCTGGAGGGTGGTCCAGGCCCAGGGACAGGGGAGACCTGAACCCTCTACCCCGTGGGCGCTGACCTCCCCCACCGTCCCCTTCTCCTGACCTCCACGCGGCCATGTGCTCGGTACAGGCCCACTTCCCAGATGGGAAGGCAGAGGCTCTGTGGGGGAGACGCCTGTCCAGTGTCCCGCAGGCGGGAACGGGGCCACGGAAGGACTAAGGAATACTCTGTCCAGCTCCCGGTCCTGCCCGGTCACTGGAACAGACCTGAGGGGGCCCCTACCCCTCACAGGCAGTCACCAACACAGCGCCCAGCAGCATCAGCTCATTTATCATCACTACCTCCCTCCCTGGGATGCAAGACTGAGGCACAGAGAGGCTAAGTAACTTGTCTGAGGTCACGCAACAGGCAAGTGGCAGAGCCTGGATACAAACCCAGGCAAGTCCCTGCAGCGCCCACCACTGACCCACTGTGTCCCGGGACCCCGTGGCCAGTGCGCCCCGCCTCCCTGCTCAGACTCAGGGAGACCCTTGTCCCCGATGGAAACAAGGAGTCGGGGCCTCACAGGCCTCCTCCCATGTCACTGCCCACAGGGCCAGACCAAGCCCTGCCATGGGAGGCGCCCATGTGCCCCTGCACACAGGCCAGGCCATCCCCACATCCATCCGACCAGCCCTCCGAGCTCACAGCAAACCGCCCACCTGGTCCCGTCCTCGCCGCGCCCCCCAGGCCCAGGCTCTGCTGCCTCCCTCGTCAGCATCCAGACCCCTCATTCCCCATGTCCCTGCTGCCTTATTGCCCATCTCCCCACCCCCCAACATAAGGGGCATGAAGGCAGGAGCCGTATCTGCCGTGTCCATCGCCGAGTCCCAGTGCACCGCACACAGCAGGCGCTCAATAAATGCGGGCTGAGTCCATGAACGCTAAGAGCAGAACTGCAGCCCGGGGCTGAAGCTCAAAGACCACCCTGTCAACAGAGAAACTGAGGCCGAGTGCAGATGCCGTCTACATAAAGCCAGACTTTGGGGTGTCATCTCTACTGGGTCAACATGTTCTGGAAACTGATCCACATCTTACACAGCCCACTACACCGCAGCTGTCACTGTGGCCCGGGGCTCCTATCCCTCCCTCCTGGGAGCCGCAGTGCCAGCCCATCCATTAGCCACAGCTGGGGCTCTGAAGGCCGTCACCACCACTGGGGGCTGTGTGGCCTTCCCCAGCTAGCCTGCCCTCTCTGGGCCTCAGTATCTCCATTTGTCAAGGGCACCTGGCAGACGAGGTAGTCGGGGTTTGGGGAGGGGCCCCGCGTGGAACCTGGGGAGCCCCCTGCCTCTCGGGTCACGTCCTCCTTAGCAGGGACACAGGAGGCAGAGAGCCGGCAGCGGGTGACGGTGGGTTCCGGGGTTTGTGGACTCAAGTTCTCGGGGAGGGAGTCTGGTCCTGGACCGATGGGAGGGGCTCCCCGCCCCCAACCGCCTCCCTCTGTCCTGGGCCCTCAGGCTGGGGGAACACGCTGCAAACCCCCAGGGAGCACTCCCCGACCAGAGACCGGGCTTGCCGGCTGCAGGAGCCGGTCAGGGCCGCGGCGACAAGCGACCACAGCCCAGAAGCTTCAAACAGCAGAACTTCATTGCCTGGAGCTCTGGGAGACGAGGGCCGAGGTGCCATCAGGGGCCGCGGGCGCTCCCGCCTCCGCAGCCTCTGCCTTCTGTCACCCGGCCGTCCCTCTGTGTCTTCTCTCCTGTCTCATAAGGACAGCGGTCACTGGCTTCAGAGCCGCCCGGGACCCAGGATGACCCCATCTCGTTCCGAGACAGGGCCACAAAGACCCTTTTTCCAAAGAAGGCCACGTTCCAGGGGCCACAGCCCAGGCCGCCCTGACTGCTCACTGAGCCTTCCTCCCTGCCAGCAGAGGCCAGGCTCCTGTAGAACGCCCCCCAGCAGGTGAGGAAACTGAGGCACAGAGTGTGGAGCCAGGTGCCCAAAGCACGCAGCAGGCGGGGGCGGAGCCCCACTTTCTCGGAGCCATCCCCCGTCGGAAGCCCCTGCACACGAGCCCCCTCACATCTACGGGGAGCAAGGGACGCTCACCCCTCCACCGGGGAGGGGGCCGGGCGCCCACCCAGCCCCCTTCGCAGGCCCAGAGGAGGCTCCCAGGGCTGGGGGTTGGGGGTGGGGGGTGGCAGATGCCCCCCCAGGGACGCTTCGCGGAGTCTCAGGCTTCCGCGTCACACGGCGCCAATCCCCCCCTGAGGATGGGGAGGGGGTGTCCGCCCTGGGACCCCCACCCCCTAAGTTACCCCCCGCCAGGCCAGCCCACCCGCTGCCACCGGCAGCGACGGGCACAGAAGGGCCCATTGTGACGTCACAGGCCGGGAATGGGGTTATTAGCCTGGGAAGGAGGCTGGCCCGGGACAAAGGGCTCACTGTCATGCAAATACATGGCCGGGGGAGGAGCGGCTCCGCCTTCTGGCTGCTGAGCCAGGCTGAGGACCCCACTCCTGGCCCATCTCCCGGCCTCACACTGGACCCGTCAGGGCCCCCTCCCAGGACTGAGCCCAAGTCCCAGTAAACAGCACCTGCCCTGAGGACCTGGGTTCAAATCCTGCCTCCTCCACAGCTGTGCCCTGTCCCCGGAAGCAGGGATGACAAAGGGCCTCCTGAGGATGAAGCAGGACAATCCCTTCAGGGCATATTCATCACCCCGGGCTCAGAAACAACCATACACACCCCCACTTACCTATTAACACCGCGTCCCTGCCGCTGTGCAACTTTGGGCAGGCTGCTGACCCTCTCCGGGCCTCATGTGGAGGGGGTGACACAGGACCCCCCTCTGAGGGCTGTTAGAAGGACTTGACAAACTAAAGTTGCAGAACGGGGGCTGGCCGGGTGGTGCAGTGGTTAAGTTCGAACGTTCTGCTTCTTGGTGGCCCAGGGTTCACCGGTTCGGATCCCGGGTGCGGACATGGCACCGCTTGGCAAACCATGCTGTAGAGGCATCCCACACATAAAGTAGAGGAAGATGGGCACAGATGTTAGCTCAGAGCCAGTCTTCCTCAGCAAAAAACAGGAGGACTGGCGGTAGTTAGCTCAGGGCTAATCTTCCTCAAAAAAAAAGAATGAATAAAAAAAAAAGTTGCAGAACGCTCGCCCACCTTGCCAGCCCTCAACACACGCAGCTGATGCTGTCAGCACCCCACCTGCACACCCGGGGGTCCCCACCTCCTTGCTAACGAGCCCCACCACTCTGAGTCTATGCAGGAGGGTCCCTACATGCACTCGCACACTCGAGCAAAAACACAAGAGCTGCTTTTCAAGGACCCTGGACCTCCAGGAGCGCCCCCAGCGCAGGGGCGGCTCGAGCGCCACGCGCATCGCAGCTCCCGGGCCTGGGCGGCCCCAAGCCGGAGCCCCGGCAGGTGCCACTCACCTGGACGCACATCCGTCCCCAGGAAGGCCCCACTCGCCAGAAGGGACAGGCCCAGGGCCACAGCCCAGGGGGGCACACTGAGGCAGGCGCCCTGTTTGCTGGGCACCGACTACATGCCCAGAGCTGGGGACGCAGGGAGGTCAAGATGAGCAAGCCCCGGGTGGAGGGGGTGGGGGACACGGTGATGGACACACAACAAATCCCAGGTGGAGACGTGATAAGACGACAGGAGTGACAACGGGGAGCCCCGGGCCTCTCTGAGGAGATGACATGCAAGCAGAGGCCTGAATGAGGAGAGCAGGGAAGACCTGGAGGCAGGGGTTCCAGGACAGGGGCATAGCAAGTGCAAAGGCCCTGAGGCAGGACCACGACTGGCACTTCCAAGAAACAGCCCCAGGCCTGGAGGCCAGACGCCTGCCCCAGGCCCGCGCCAGCCCCTCCGGTCTGTACAGCAAAGCCAGACCCCGGGACCCGAGCCGTCACTGACGCCTAGTGCGGTGGGGGAAACCCTCACAGCAGCTCGGCCGCCTGGCCCTGCAGGGACCCACCGGCCCCCAGCCTGGGATGCCCTGGAACCCTCCAGAATCCTCAGGTGCAAAGCGAGCCCTGCTTGGCCCCCCCAGAGGCCCAAGGGCCAGGCCCAGCCGCCATGAGGGAGACGGCACCTGCAGGCCCGCTCGCGGGAGCCCCCGAGAAGCTTCTACCCGCGGGGCAGCTTTGCCCGGACAGAAATGCCTTTCTCACGCTTAGGTGCCGGCCAGGGACGCCCCAGCTCCCTCCAGGGCAAGCTAGTGACGCCCCAAAGGCCTTCTCACCACTGTCAAGGCGGGAGGGGGTCTGAGGGAACCAGTGCCTACCGCAGGGAACAGCAGGAAAGGGAAAAGGCAGCGCAGAGAACAGAGGGAGCAAGGAGGAAAAAGAACTCAGGGAGGAAGCGGGCTCAGCCCTCACAAGCGACCAGAGACAGAACAGAGGCCAAGGGCAGAGGAGGAGGCTCAGAGGCGGTGGGCTCTGGGGGGGCCCAGGAATGAGAGGGGGGCTGCCCAGCTAACCCGGGTCATGAGCATAGCCCCCTGTCCCGATGTCCCAGCCCAGCCTACGGGTGAGGCAAGGAGGAGGGAACTGATGCTCAGAGAGGGCAAGCAACCTCCCCAGGGTCACCCAGCCCAAGAATCAGCATGCACAGGCTCAGACCCAGGTCTGCGTCCCGGCTGCAAACTGCGTGCCCTCAGGTGGGCGAACGGACCCCACGAGCCTCGGTTTCCTCATCTGAGAAGTGGGGATGGCTGAGGCGTGTACGAACTGAAAGAGCACGCGGCAAACCCCGTCGGAGGCGAGAACAGCAGAGCACAGAGCACCTTCAGTGCCAGCAGCTTCTAGGCACTGAGCGCGGTCACCTGGGTCAGCCACACAGCTGCCAAGGCGCAGACGTGGGCTCGAACCCAGGATGGCCCGGCCCCGAGCCCCCTCGCCTGCTCTAACTTTTTACTTGAAGTCGCTGCAGATTCACGTGTAACTAAGATCACAGCAGATCCTGGGTCTCCGTGGCCACTGTCCCCAAGGGTCCCAGCCTCACGGAACCGGAACTCAGCGTCAACAGTGTGAGCAGAAGACGGGCGCTGACACCACCACCCTCACTCGGATCTCACCAGGCTTACACGCCCTCACGTGTGGGTGCGGGTGAGAGTGTGTGTGACTGAGTGTGAGTGGGTATGTGCGAGAGTGTGCTCAGCTCTACGCACCACCGTCTCCCTGCAGACTCTGGCGGCCACCACAGTCGCCGCCGGTCAGCCCCGTCACAGCCCGCGCGCCCTCTGGTCTGAACCACACACGACCGTCTTTCCCAGCAGCAGGGGATCCCCAACTGACACCCTCTGTGAGCACGCAACACAGCCACAACACCGCTGTGTGGTGACCCCAGAGGGCACCGAGGGCTTAGGGGCAGCAAGGGGACATTTGTGGGGTCCCCCGCTGCAGAGGCCTTCCCCGAGGTCCCCAGGAGACGCCTGAGGACAAAGGGACAGTGGGCAGCTGGCGTGGGCTGCCTGGACGCCCGGGGAACTCCCCGCTGGCTCCTCCTGGCCCGAGAGGAGCAGCCCGGAGCCAGCCACCGGCCCAGCATCCGGTGTCGCTTACACACTGAGGACGGCTGCCACCCTTGGCGGGGGAGCAGCCCTGCCCACCCGGCCTCAGGCCATGCTGGGCGCTGCCGGCTGTGCCTGGCCCAGGTCTGGTGGGAGACAGGGCAGAACGGGAGAGCACGGAGGGACCCGGGGCCCCCAGCCCAGGCCCAAATGCAGACAGAGCCTGGGGCCTGGGGCAGGACCCCCTGCTCCCGGCATCCGGGCGGGGGCTCCACGTTCTTAAAACGGAAGGGCTCCCCATAGGGAAGAAAACAAAACTGGATGGAGAGCACGCCAGCACTCAATCGGCAGTCCAAACTTGCCGTCTACACTGACAGAGCCCCCACGCCTGCCAGCGAGGGGCCCCTGCGGGTTCGTCCTGCTTTGCCCCTGCGGGCCACTTGCACAGTATGGACAAGAGAACTGAGGCCCTGTGAGTTCCACATCCTGAACAAAGTCACACCATCCATGGGGTCAGGCAGGGACGATTTATTAGCCCCCTGAAGCCGGATGACTTATGGGAGTGTTCATTTGCCAGATGGGAAAACCGAGGCTCAGAGAAGTGAAGTGACTTATCCAAGGTCACACAGCCAGGAAGTGTTTGGCGGGATTTAAACCCAGGCAGTCTGGCCCCAGAATGAACAGAGGGCCACAGATCACCCCCCCCTCATCCCCACACCTGTGCGGCCCCCGATGCCCCATTCTACAGACGAGGAAACTGAGGCACGCACAGGGTCTGGGGCAAACAGGCGACACCCTCTGGGAACGCAGCCGCCCTGGCCTGGGCTGAGCCCCACGAGGCGCCCTCTGCCTCCCGCTGCCCGCACACCAGGCCCCAGGACAAACCACCCCCTCACCCCTCGGCCTGTGACTGAGGGCTCCTTGTGAGCACGGGCGGCCCGGCCAACTTTCCGGTGTTTATCCCGGCTCCTCGCTGCCAGGGCCGCGGGCAAGCCTGGGCCGGTGGCGCTGATTTCAAACCAGACCCGGGCCCCCAGCCAAGAGCCACCACAGTGGGAGCAGGCACCGGGCCCGAAGCGCCGCCTGCACCTGGTCGCCCCGCCCGCGCCCGCCGAGGAGCCCCCAACCCCGAGCCCCAGGCCAGCCCCGGCAGCCAACACCCGGAAACACACAGGACCCCGGGTCCCCCGCTCGGCCCTTCTCCCGCCAGGATGCCCAAGCGGGAGCGCCCCGGAAGAGCCGCCTGGCCCACTGCACTGGCCACCCCGCAGAGGGGTCGGGCATCGCTGTCCCGCTGGCGCCCGCCCTCCAGGCCTTTCCTGGGACGGCAACTCCGACCTGAGCCCGGGAGCACTGGCCCCCGAGGGCTGCCGCCTGGGGCCCACAGCACAGAGCGGGGCGCCCTCCAGCCCGGCCCACCGTCCCGGGGGCGGCCCCAGAGGCAGCCGCCCGGTCTTTGCCCACCCTCCCAGGGCCGGGGACCCGCATCTGCCTGCCCCCCACGCGCCCGGAAACTTCTCCCGCCCGAGCACATGACCAGCCCGCACTCACGTCAGCTCCAACACCACTGCAAGGGACTCTCCCAAAAAAAGGAAGACGAAGAAAAGTAAAACGTGCCAGCAAGTGGGTCAGCGGAGTCCACGGGCGCAGCCGGGGCCGCCAGCTTCCAGAAGCGCCGCGGGGCCAGCGGCCAGCCCATCCTTCCTCGCCACGCGCGGCAGGTGGCCTCGCACCAGACGGGGCGCCCCCCGGGCCCCGGAGGCCACCCCCGACCCTGGTGAGGGTCCCCCAGCCGGCCGCCCGGGCCCCCCGGGACAGCCGCGGCCGCCACCCCCGAGCGGCGACACCGCGCCGTGGCCGCCTCCCCGCCCCCGGCCCATAAACACGGAGCATTACATAAGTCACTCTGCGCGCCGCCAAAAGTGCGCTCTCCTCCCGGCCTGGCAGCCGCGCTAATTCCTCGTTGCCATGGCAACCGGCGGGCTGCCAGGAGCCCAGCGAGGCCTTTTTATAGCTCCCGAGAAGCCTCCCGGCCGCGAGGCTCCGGGCACCTCTCCTCCGGGCCGTCCCCTCCCGCCCACGGACCATGGCCACCGCCTGGCCCTCCCGGGGCCTCCGGTCTCCAGGGTGACATGGCCAGGGGGCAGCCCTGCCTCCACCACGCTGCTGCCCTCCCTCTGATCTCAGAAAGCAAACACGGGCCTCCAGGGAGTCCTGAACCAGCACCACCTCGGGGACAGGCCCGGAGGCTGAAAAAAAACACGCACGGGTGTGCACACACATGTACCCACACGCACACACACATGCATGCACACACGTGCACATGCAAACTCACTGGCCAGAACAGCCCGTCTGGAGGTCAGCCAGGGGTCTGAAACTTGGCTGCAATGAGCTGTGTGACTCAGAGACAAGTCCGAGCGTCTCTGGGCGCTGACTCCCTGCAGCGGGCACTCGGCTTCACTCCCACAGGCTGGTGCAAGGAGGAGCCGTCGGGAGGCCGCCCAGCTGCCGGGAAGCAGGGGCCCAGAGAGGCACCTGGGGCCCCTCCTCTGCCCAGCAACCAGGAGTGGGCCCCGCGATGCCCGCCCAGGGCGGCATCCTGAGCGATGACCAGGGGTCCCGCGGGGACACAGGGGGCACCAGGGGCGGGAGGCACAGCAGATGCAAAGGTCCGGAGGCCGGACCAAGTTCAGCGTGCTGCAAAAGCAGAGAGAAGGCTGGAGTGGGTGAGCAGTGGTGAAGCAGGAGAGCGAGAAGACGAGGTCAGGGAGTGACGGGAGCACGGGGAGGGGGTCACGGGCACTCAGGCCGGTTGCTTAACTCTGCGGACTGGAGACGCCCCCAAGAGCAATAATGACAACCGTAATAGCATAATAGCAGTAGCGGGTATTGTGTGTCCAGCACTGTGTAAGCACTGGACCTGTTAACCCCTCTCTCCTCATGAAAGCACACAAAAAACCCAACATACAGAGAAAGAAGCAGGCCCAGAGAGGTTAAGTGGCTTGCCCAAGGTCACACAGCTGCAAAGTGGCTGAGCGGGGATTTGAGCCGGACAAGCCTGGCTTGCACCCACCGGGCCACGTGGTGTGGTCAGCAAAGAGCCACAGAGGGTTTGGGCACATCAGATTTGCATGTGACAAAGGTCAGGGGCCACTGGACTAGCCGGGGGATCAGCAGCCACTATGGGACCAGGGAAGAGGCCCACACAGAAGGCATGTGTGTATCGACTTTCATCAGCTCACCCTCCAGCCTTTTCCAGGAACTCCCACAGAGTGTTCTGGAAGGATTCTGCAGACCTGCCCGGAAGCCCAGGCGGGGAGTTCTCTACTCCAGAGTCTTCTTTTAAAGGTGGGGAAACCGAGGCATAGAAAGACGTGAGAACCCAAAGCCATACTCTTAGACCTCAGGTCCGGATGCCGTCTTCCTGTCCCTTGGCTCTTGCTGTGACCGTCACGAAACTCAGGGACGGCCACACCGGCCCCACAGGACAGTGGGCAGCGGCCGAGGCCGCGGGTCAGACGCACGGGGCCCTTCCGTTCTTTTCTGCTCGTTCGGATGCAGACTCTCCTGGAAGCGGGAGGATCTCAGCCACGGGAGCCAGCCACCAGGCCGCGTCCCCCCGCGGTCACTTCCTGTGTCCTCCCCCAAGAGGCCAGGGGGTGCACAGTCCGCAGGGGGACTTATGAAGACGCAAATCACCAGACAACCAGAAACAGCCACAGCAGCTCCGTCCAGACAGAGCCGGCGCGGCCCGGGCCACGGTTGAGGCTAAGGCCGCGTGCGGTCGTCTGCTTAGCACGAGGAGGCCAGTGCCCTGGCCGCGCCCGGCCCTCAGCTCTCGGACACTGGGGCCCACCCCGGACCCAACTCACCAAGACTCCCCTGCAGGAACCCGCCTGCCGGACGGCTCTGGGTCAGGGAAGGGGTCCCAGGACGTGCTTTGCCGGGCGCCACTGCGGCCTGGGTGGGAGGCTCAGGGATGCCCAGGAGGCGGCAGGAGGGGCCGGCAGGCCGAGGGGCCCCCGCCTCAGTCTGCCCGCTGGGAAATGGGGGCGCACTGCTCGCTACCCCTCTCGGTGTCAACAGAAACGACAACTGGGGGACTCGGAGGACCAGAGAGGACCCACCATTGGGCCGGACTCAGCGTCCAGCACCCAGTAGAGGGATCCTGGCCGCTCCCTCCCCACGCAGCTGCTGTCTCCTGCCAGGCGCAGAGAGTCGGGAACGGGCAGGGGGCTGGGGGCAGAGAGAGGGGCTCCCCTGTTTCCACCTCCTCCTCTCCCATCCCGAGACAACCCCGCACCCCAGGGCTCCGGGCCGGGCAGAGACTACCCCTCCCCAGGCAGCCTCGGTCTCCCTGTCTGAAAAGCCACTCACTGGGGCCGGCCAGTGGCACAGTGGTTAAGTTCACTCACTCTGCTCTGGAGGCCCAGGGTTCGCAGGTTTGGATCCCGGGCACGGACCTAGCACCGCTCACTAGCCACACTGTGGCCATGCTGAGGAGGCATCTCACATATAAAACAGAGGAAGGATGGCACAGATGTTAGCTCAGGGTCACTCTTCCTCACCAAAAAAAGCAAAAATTTAAAAGCACTCACAAGATGGCTTTGTTGCCAGACATGCATACAAGGGGATACGATTCAGCCACAAAGGGCTGAAGCACCGACACCTGCTACAACACGGATGGACCTCGAAAATACCAAGCCAAGCACAAAAGCCAGACACAGGGGCCCACCCTGTAGGATCCCACATACGTGACATGTCCAGGACGGGCCAATCCGCAGAGCCAGGGAGCAGGCGGCGGGTGCCAGGGGCTGGGGGGAGTGGGGAGCAAGTGTGCACGGGTGCGGGGTGCCCTTTGGGGTGACGAGACTGTTCTAGAACTAGACAGAGGTGGTGGTTGTGCAACATTGATTATCTACTAAAAACTAATGAATTATTCACTTTAAAATGGCTAATTTTACGTGACGTGAATTCCGCTCAATTCAAAGTAAATAAAAAGACTGCTGTGCTGAATGGACAGCACTCCGGATCAGCTTGCTGACTTTCCAAAAGCCGGGCCCCCCCTCAGCTGATGAGGGTCCCTGACCCCAGGCCTGGAGTTGTCAGACATTCAACAAACATTTATGGAGCCCCAACGGTACGCACCGGGCCCTGGGCACAGAGCAGGGACCAGGACAAAGACCCTGCCGTCGCGGAGAGACATGGGCCGGGGGAGGCAGTCAGTGGAGAGTAACGACAGCTGCTGTGGGCAGCGGGGTCTCCGTGGCCAGAACACCGCACAGAAGCTGGACAAGGCGAGGGCAGTGCACGTGGATACTCCCCAGGGAACAGCGTCCCAGGCAGAGGGAACAGCCACGGCAGAGGCCTGAGGCAGGGCCGCACTCGGTGAGCTCCGGGAACGGGCCTGCTGGAAGGAACGGGCGGAGGAGAGCGCGACGGGGGGTCGCCGCATCACCGGCTCCCGATCGCGTGGGACCTCGCAGGCCACAAAGGGGTCTTTAAACCTGAAGTGGGATTAAAATAAAATTCACAACTGCATTAGTTTCCTGGGGCTCCTGAAAGAAACGTCTACAAACTGGGGGCCTAAGCGACAGCAGCTTACGCCCTCGCGGTTCTGGAGGCAGAAGCCACGCGTGCAGGTGTGGCAGGGCCGCGCTCCCTCGCAGTCGGGGCATCCTGCCTCCTCCGGCCGCCAGGGCCCAGGCGTCCTTGGCTGGTGGCCGCCTCGCTCCCGTCTCTGTCTCAGTCTCCACGCAGCCGTCCCCGCTGAGTGTCTTCTCTTATGAGGACTTCCGCTGCCGGATTCAGGGCCACCCTAGTCTAGGATGACCTCATCCCGAGACCCTTAACAAGGACGCTTTGTCCAAACAAGTCCCACTCACGGCTTCCCGGTGGACCGATCTCTTGGGGGCCACAACTCGGCCCACCACCGCCACCAGGACTCGAGATTCGGCAGCACGAAACGCCCAGCACCAAGCTTGAGTCCAGGGGACCAGGCTGGAAGCTGTGGGGACGGGTGCCAGAGCACCTCCAGGAGCCCCCCGGGGACCCCGCAGCCAGCCAGCCAAGAACAGACCCCTCCTGAGAGCAGCATGCGGGGGCCAACCCGGGAGGCCTGCCAGGAAGAGGTCTCCCTGACGGGGGACAAAACAGGCCACAACCTTTGCCCCAGACGAGGCGTCCTGAGAACACAGTGCGCCCCACGTCCCCTGTCCCTTCACCCAGGCGCAGGCCTCCCCCCGACAGAAGCGCCACAGTTAACCCTCGACCACACTGGCCAAAGGCAGCGCCTGTCCCCGGGGCTGCTGCTCTGTGGGCTGGGCTTATCGTCAAAAGGGGCCGCCCCAGCGCACAGCAGCAGGGAGCCGGGGCAGGCAGGGCCGAGCGCCCCCTCCAGACTCACGGCCAAGGGCACAGAGCAACCAGCAGGCAGGTCCGGGGCAGGGGGCGGGCGGCAGAGGGAGGAAGGGGAATCCAGGACGCTCCTGGCACCGGGACCCAACCGGGAAGGACAAATCAGACCAGCCCAGGGCTGCCCATGCACCTAATGTGCCAGGCAGGGGGCGAACAGGCTTCACGTGTGCTCCTTACGGAAGAACCCTATGGTGTAGTGCTACCCCCATTGTAGAGACGGGGAAACCGAGGCACAGAGTGGTGAAGTGACTTGCCCAAGGGCATGCAGCTAGGAAGTGCCCAGGGACTGTGGCGCCCAAAGCAGTGTCACTAACCACTAGGCATTACTGCCACTCAGAGCACTTCAGCCTCCACTGGAGACACAATATTGTTCTCAGGGAACTGCTGCAGCCTCGGGCCCCGACTTTCAGAAATGACATCTCCAGAGGCGTTAAACGTGACTTCCCAAGGCTTGGGACCTTCTGGAACATTCCATGGGACCTTGTGCCCAGATCACAGAGGGCAACATACTTTGAGATAAAAGTCACAGCTAAGAACAGAGGCCACAAAACGATGACAGCCAGCTGCGGAAACAAGGAAGCTCTTTCTGGCATGCCGTGTTTTTCAAAAATCAGGACACTGCTTACAAAACCCACACTTCCAGCTTCTCTTGGAAAAACAATTAGAATATCCCGCATGCCCGTGAGCCACAACCCCCACCCATCCCTTTTGCCTCATTCCCCTCCCTGACTGTGTCTGAGCTTGGGACCCCTTTTCCCCACCTCCCTGCTGTGGAAATAGCTGAACAAGTGTTGGAAGCCTCGCTTAGCCAGGAAACGGACGACGGGGGGAGTGTCGCTCTGGCAGCTTCAGGTGGCTCTCCTCCTCCTCGGCTGGCTGAGCCGGCGGCATGAATGTGCCCGAGAACAAGGCCCAGAGAAGGAAGCAGGGCCAAGACAGAGCCAGCTCCCCAAGGCGGGGTTTGAACCCCTGTATCCAGCCATGCCTGAACTCACCCCACTCTGGACTCCCCCATTATGAGCACCCAGTAATTCCTCCTCATGGCCTGAACCAGCCCGAGTGTGTCCCCGCCACGACTCAGGAGTCCTAACTAACCACCCTCAGGTCTCAGTCTCCACAGACAACTGTCCGAGGAAGACTGTCCTGACCATAAATTCGACCCTATTAGGCTCCAGCAACGACCTGAACTCTGTCCCCACGACCCTCACCACCCTCGACAGCACTTGTTTAACTCATGCTCTCTCTGGAAACTGAACTCCTCAAAGGCAGGGACGATGTCCGACCTTTCCATCACTCTGATCTCAGTGGCCTACAAATATCCAGAACACTCCACGTGCCCAACAGACGTAAATTAATCAACCAGCCAAAGGACAAAGGGAGAAGCAAAAGCCACTGCCCTCGATTTCTGCCTTTAACGTGAGTCGCCTCAGACCCAAAAACCCACTCCTGGCCCCAGCTCTTCTCCAGCCACGAAGGCCTCCTCGGCATTCCTGAGACACCAGGCCTCTGGGCCTTTGCACGTGCTGTTCCCCCTACCTAGAACGCTCACCCCTCTTCCTTCTACATCGGCCCCTCTCCTTGTCTAGGTCCCAGCTCAAACGCCAGCTCCTCAGAGACCCCCCCTTGATTTCTCTGCCTAAAACGGGTCCTCCTGAAACCAGAGTTGCCCCCGGGTCCCGGCCCTGCGCTACTCCACAGCCAGCGCCCTCTGCCTTTCGGGTCCGTGTTTGTCTTCGCATAGCCCATCTCCCCGTCAGCCCGCGGGATCCACAAGGCAGGGCCTGGCATCCGTGTGCCGCGCATCCCCCACCCTCTCCCCCCGGCGGGGACACAGGCGGGCCGCAGGGAGGCAGGAAGCAGACCCCTCAAGTCCTGCCCAGTCCTGCCCAGCCCAGCGCAGCTGCCGCATGCCTGAGGGCCCCACGTGGCGCATGGGACCTGGCCCGCGGCCGCGCAGCCCCACCAAGAGCTCCAGTCTGGCTCCAGGCTCAGGGAGGGCTGCAGGTGGCGCCTGCACAGTCCCCACAATGAACAGCAGGTGCTCCACGGGGTCCAACCCCAGCTCTGCCAGCTGCCAGCTGTGTGACCCGGAGCAAGCCACTTAACCTCTCTGTGCCCCCAGCTTCCCCACGAATAAAACAGGGCCGATACTAACAGCACCTGCCTCACGGGGCTGTTCCGAGAACGTGAGTGAATGTACGTGATCCTCGCAGAACCAGCCTGGCACAAAGTCAATGCTCAGGAGTCAGGAGAAGCTACAGTTCACGTTCACAGTGCGGCTGGGCACGGCAAACTCACACGGCACGGAGGCCCAGAGGTGTCACCTGGGTCCTGTCCGAAGCGCTTGAGACACACTGATTCCTACCAGGAAGGTTTATTATGATTCAACATGCTTGCTCCACCTCTTCCAGGCAGCCCCCTGGATTGCTCCACCCCCAGCAGCTCCGTGGACGCACAATTCTCCATGGGAGTCTGTCCTCAACTCCCTCTCCGTCCCAGGCCACAGTCGGGGTGGGGGGGAGCCCGCTCCCCGAGCCTGAAGGCGGTCCCCCCCGGGAAAGCAGGCCCCACCCACCTGTGTCGCAGCCCCGCCAGCATCCCAGCACCAAGGCCCCGCAGGGCTGGTGGGGGTCCGAAAGTGACGGGGCTTCCCTCCCCGCACTCTGCAGAGGGGCTGCTCCTGGCGGAGGCCCGGGCACCCAGGGGCTCAGCCCCACGGCCCTGCACGGGGCCGCACGGCCGAGACACAGGCATCAACTCCGGCTGCGGGTCTGGGGTCCGCATGGGTGCCGTGGGAGAACAGCACTGCCCCCCGCCTCCCCGAGATGAGGTGGCCCAGCTGGTCTCCTCTCCCCACTGGACAGACGGACAGCGGGCCCCCCAGCCAGGCCACTGGGGTCACCACATGGCAGGGACCCACGAAGCCAGCCTTTGGCACCCACAACCCCTCACTTCTCACACAGGAGAGCCGCCGCCCCTCCAAGCCAGGGACTCAAGGTGGCCTGTCCCCAAACTGGGTAGAAAGAGCAGGTTAGAAGGCCAGCGCCACCACCCACCAGCTGTGTGACCTCGTTTCAGCCCCTGCACCTCCCTGAGCCTCAGTTTCCTCATCTGGAAAATGGGTCCAACAATCATTATTGCAAGACAAGGAGGGACCAGAGCCAGCAAATCAAAGGCGCAAAAAGAGGAAGAGCAGGGCTGGCCCGGTTGCACAGTGGTTAAGTCCGGCACGTTCTGCTTCGGGGGCCTGGGGTTTGCTGGTTCGGATCCTGTGCGCGGACCTATGCACCGTTCGTCAGCCATGCTGTGGCGGCGTCCACACACAAAGTAGAGGAAAATGAGCACAGGTGTTAGCTCAGCAACAATCTTCCTCAGCAAAGAAAAAAAAGAGAGAGACAGACACACAGAGCAGATCTAGGAAGAAGCCATTTTGCTTTCAGCCAACGGGCTTCCTTGTCATGAGAAGAAATGAGATCGTTTTTCATGGTTCGGAATGGCGCAGTCTGGGTTTACGGCAATCAGGGAAGCGATGACGTGATCTTTTCAGCATTGTAGTCTCTGGAGGCCTGGAGCCACCCTCAACGAGCCTCTCCCTCAAAAGGCCAGGCTAGGGAGTCATCAATAAACGGGTAAAGTCTTAACACAGCACGCGGCACAGAGACGGCACCGAGAACGGACCCACGGGACAACCAGGAGCCAGGAGCAAGAGAACGGGAAGGATGCAGGCTCTGGGGCAGACGGCCTGGATGCGAATCTCAGTGGCTGTGTGACCTCAGGCAGACCACTTAACCTCTCTGTTCCTCAGCTTCCTGATCTGGAAAGTGGGGATGATCATAATCCCTCCTTCAGGGCGGTTTTGGAAGACCAAGTGAATTCTAACGTGTAAAGTGCAACACAATTGCTACCGTAAACCCTGGGATGACATCTGCAGCAATTTCAAAACACGCAGGTTTATAAACCCAACTGCAGGATGACGGCAGGTCCGCCTGGACCTGAGGATCCCCACCTCTACCCCGGCCGGCTGGGAGCCCCCAAGGGCAGCGCCGCACCCCTCCCTCCGGCCGGGGGCAGGGGCGACGATCAGACGGAGGAGACACATGTCGGAGCCGAAGACGAGAACAAGAACAATTATCGGGCAGCATCCATCCACAATCACGACCCTGATGCAATTAGGCCCCTCGCTAACTTCATTACTTATTTATTTACGGGATTGCTTATTTAATTTTCGGGCCTCCTTCCCCGAAAAGTCATCTTCACTGACACCCCTCGGGCGCAGAGGAGGAGCAGAGGTTCCTCTTCTGCCCCCACCCCAGCCCCGAGCTCCAGCCTCGCCCCAAAACCGGCCCCCAGGAGGCCTGCGTGACGCTGCACAGGCCGACACTCACTCAGCAGCGCTCGGCGCCCACGGACAGAGTGGGGCCTGGACGGCAGGAACCGCCCCCACCCTCGCCTCTCCACCGGGGGGACCCTCGGGGAAGAAGGCCACCAATTGCCCTCGGGACCAGCAAACCCATCAGGGCAACAATGGGGCGGGACTTCCCAGCCTGGAGGAGGAGAAAGCACTCACCAGAGGACCCTTGAAAAGTCCCCTGGTCTCTTGGAGCCCCGGTTTCCTCACCTGCAGCATGGGAGTGTTGACACTGCCACCCACAGCTGCCTAACCCTAAAACCCGGCTGCCCGGCCCGTGGTCTCAGCCAGCGCAACGAGGCACGAGAAAGCAGCATGGGGCACAGAGGCCTCTGGTTCGACCGACCCTAGCCCCAAACCACTAACAACCTAAATGTCTGTCAAACGCGAACGGCGAAACGGACTGCAATACGCTCACACCGTGGAGTATTACTCAGCAATGAAAAGGGATGAGCTGTGGATACAGGAACAACACGGGCAAATCTCAAAACCTTTATGTGGGTGAAAGAAGCCAGACAGGCAAAGTACATCCTGTGGGACTGTTTTATTATGAAACTTCAGAAGATTCCAGAACTTCCAAGACAGATTGCAGACAGCAGGTGCTTCTGGTGGGGGAATGGGGTTCTTTTGCGGGTGATGGACACACTCTGTATCTTGATTGTGGTGGTGGTTCTATGAATATTCACACTGGTTAACGTATCTGATCACAGGTTCATTACATCTCAGTGAGGCTGGATTTTTTAACCATAACAAAAATATACACCTGCATCTTAGCACCACCAACTCCAACCCCGGGCCCAGGGCCTATCTCCCCACTTCCAGCTCAGCTCTGCTGGCTCCTAACTGAGCCCCTGATTGACGAGCGCTGGACAAGGCAGGTCAGGGTTGACTGCCAGATGTGTCCCTTCTGCGCTGGGTCATTTCGAGCAAATCGTGTGCCTCTCTGCCCGTCAGGCTCCCCGTCAACAAAAGCAGGGTTATAAATAGCACGCTCCTGGGAGAGTCATTACAGAGTAAAATGAACCAGGGTGAAGGCACCAGCTGCAGGCCTTCGGCATACAGCAGGGGCCTCATTATTGTTGCTGCAAAGTGACAAACAGGCAGGCAGCAGGCCCAGAGTGGACAGCACTGGCCAGCATTCTTGTCCCCCAACACCCACAAGCACCGGCCAGACGAGACTCCAGGTCTGGGGCACCGAAGGCCCCCCGCTGCCAGAGCTCTGTCTGGGGCCCATCCCTGGTGCCTGCTGTCCAGGGCAGGACAAGGCCCCCCCCAGGAGGGTGGAGCCAGAAGGCTGAGGGCTCTGGGGGAGGGGCTGGCCCTGAGGGTGGCACAGGACCCCTGAGAGGTCTTCTCGGACAGGAGCTGGCCGGCGGAAGGGGTGTCCTGGTGAGAAGCACGGCTTGGCCATCTGGCCGTCACGTATACACTCGCTGGGTAGGACAACGGTCACCCCAGAGCCCACTCATTTATGAAGGAAAAAAGATGACAACAATGAAAGGACGGCGGGGAGAGGCTGCGGGGACCGGGGGTCGGTTCTCTGCCAGCTCACCTGCAGCCATCCAAGGACGTCCCCCTACCCTGGGAGTGATGGAGCCAGCGAGCCCGGGAGCTGGCGGGAGGGGTGTCCCCCGGGCCCGATTAGAGGGCCAGCCGCAGGCAGACACGCTCGCCTGTCAGCCTCGTCCTCCCAGCCTGCCATCAGAGGCCCCATTAATTGCTGTCATTTGAGGGTGGCCTGTGGGGAGAAGGAGGGGGGCTGTGGGAAGGGGAGGAGGAGGGGGAGAGGAGGGAGGGAGGGAAGGAGGAGGGCGAGGAGGAGGAGGAGGGAAAGCGGGGCCAGGGCTGAGCATCCCAAACTGGAAGGACGGCGAACCCATGCACTCCCCCTGGATAGAGGGACCAGGACTCGCCCAGCCAGGGACAAAGCCGGGGCACCCGCTGCCCAGGTGGGGCCAGGTCCAGAGGGGCCGGATTGTGCCGGACTGGGCCAGCGGGCGTGCTCCCACACCCACACCTGCTCACCTGTCTGCCTGCGGCTGGCGCTGACCCTCCTCCCCGGGGGTCCAGAAGGCCCGGCCGCCCCAGCCCCCTGCAGCCCAGCCCCCACCACATCCGACCCCTCACTGGAGATCTCCCCTCCACCGGGCACCATGCTGGGCGGGGTTCAAGGCACGGCGAACCCTGCGCTCCCCCTGTGCCTGAGGCTCACACAGCCCCCCCCACCCAGGATGCCGGAAGCCCCCAATCCCACACATCCGGATCCAACCTACACCCAGCTTCGGGGCAAACCCAAACACCGCCACCTCCTCCGAGGACCTACACCAGCACGGCAGACTCAGGAGCTGGGCATCGTGGGTTCAAATCCTCCCTCGGTCCCTGGCACCCTGGGGACACCACAGCCCCTCCCTGTGCCTCAGTTTCCTCACCGGGAGAATGGGCACAACGACAGCACCTGCCCAGCGGGGTCATGCTGAGGATAACGAGATGGTTCCAGAGCTGGGGACGGGCTCGGACGCGATGCCAGCACTGGCGGGCTTGCGCTGCTCTGACACCGTCCCCACGTTGTCCACGCTGACCCTCACATGCGGCCCCTCTACCTCTGACGGGATCCTTTCTCAGAAATGCCTGCCCCAGCACCCGCCTCCAGCCCCAGCAGGCCACCCCAGGGTCTCAGAAAGGCTCCCAGCTGCCAAGCAAGAGCCCCGGGGCCCGGGGTCCATGTGGGGTCTCTGTCTCTGGGGAGGGAGCTCAGAGCATCCCCCCGCTGCCCTGCCCTCCCCAGACAGGCCTTGTCTCTGGGCCGAGGAGCCACTTGGGTCCTGCCAGGCCTCCTGGCAGCATCAGGCCCCCTCGCAGGGGAGGCCCCGCCCCTGCCCGTCTGCCTCCCGCAGCCGCCCCCCCCCCCCCCCCCCGGCCCCCCAGAGGAGGGAGCTAAGTGCTTGCAGACAAAAAGCCCTTTTATCGTCCTCGGGAGGCCGGGCCTGACAGCAGATAACTCAGCCTGGAGGAAGGCTCCCATTAGGCTGGCGATGGGATTGATGAGGCCGAGAGCAGGGCGGGAGGAGGAAGGAAGAACACCCAGGCCAGGCCCGCTTCCCTCCAACTCCGAAGGCACCAAGGACACCAGGCAGAAAACCCGGCTGGGTGGATCGCCGCGTGGTGGACCGCCACCAGTGTGGCCCACGCCTCCCCTCCTCCAGGATGGAACCGGCCGCTGTGGGGCCGCCGCCCGGCTCAGGAAGCAGACAGTCCTGCCTCCTGGGGGCCCCAGAGGCTCAGGAGCAAAGGAGCGAGGCCGGCCCCAAGGAAACCCCACCCATGGGCGCAGACCTCTGCAGACCAAGAGCCCACCCCACACCTTCAGGGCTCTGCACGGGCTGTTCCCTCCCTGGGGACCCCTTCCTGCACAGACCTGCACACTCCCTCCCCTCCTGTGGGTCTTTGCTGGTGGAGGCCCACCTGCCCCTCATTTGAAACTGCCACCCCCAGCCCCTCCTCACTCCCCAAGCCCCTCTCCGCCAGTTCTTCGCCCCAGCACTTCCTGCTGAAGGACACGCTACATATCCGACTTGTCCACTGTCTGTCCAGCCAAGAAGGATGTTTGTCCGTCTACACACAGCTCTCTCCAGCACCCAGAACAGTGCCCTCGACAACCCTCATAAGTGACAGACAAGAAAACCAAGGCACAGAGGCATCTCAGCACCTGGGATTTGAACCCAGGTCCACGCGCGGCCCGTTCACTGCAGAACCGCCCGGGAGCCCAGGACGCAAGGGCTGGGGGTCAAGGACAAGGACGGAAACACGCCCCCCACCTCTCAGCGCTGTCGGCTCAGGGAGGCCCGTTCCCATCTCTCAGCCTCAGTTTACCCCTCTGCAGAATGGGGTCATGCACGTGACCCCTCCCCCCCTGCTGTCCCTCCCAGGACACTGCCCCAGTTCCTGTCTGCACCCAGTGTGGCCTCAATGGAGGGAGAACAGTGAGAGGCGCTTGGCAGCCCAGGGACCCGGGACGTGCCAGATCTCAACCCTGTGGTGGAAGCCTGAGGTCAGGCTCTGCCGGCGACCCCTCGGCCCCTCCTCAGTCCCGCCTCGGGGGCCAGGCCCGGCTGACACCCCTGCACCCTCAGAAGAGCAGCTCGGTCAGCGACAGGTCAAGAGAGATGCTGGGGCACTGACAAGCGCTCGCCACCTTCTAGGTGCCAAGGGCTCGCGATGGCCAGCGGCCCACGCCCCGTGTCTCCAGCCTCGGCGGGCCGACGGTGCCCAGTGTCACAGAGCCCAGAAGGAGCCCAGCTGTCGCATGGGGGAGGCCAGCGCCCACACCCATGACCACCCCTTCCTCCACTGGCACGGACAGGGCTGGGCGCTCACCTGTGTCCTGGCACCCCCGACACAGCCCCTCCGGGAGGCGTCCTCCGCAGCTCCCCCAAATCACCAGACTCTTGGGGAGCGGAGTGGAGTTCCCCCGTCATGCCCACCGGGGTCTCCGGGGACCTGACCGCCTTCCCCAGGCCTGGGTCAGCAGCCTGTCCTCCCCCCACTGGGCCCCACGGCCCGGGGGACGGGTACCAGACCCAGGGAGAGGGGGCCGCAGGTTCAGCTCCCTCCTCTGAAAGGTCTTCCGGCTGCTTAAGAAACCTACAAAACACCTGAAACTTAGCAACAATCCCCGCCAACGCTATGGGGGATTCGATTCTGTCCCCATTTTACAGATGGGGAAACTGAGGCACCGGGCAGCTAAGGGCCTTGCCCGAGGTCGCACAGATAACACATGGCAGAGGGAGCTCTGCCCTCAGGCAGCAGGCTCTGGAGTCCCTGCTCGGGAGCCCTGTGCCCAGCCTCTCAGTTAAGGAACAACATCAAACACAGAACGCCATGCGCCACCAGGCTAGCACCCAGATCCCACCTCCAGGCCTTTGCCCACCGCACCACCCACACCGGGACTGCCCTCCCTCTCCCCGGACACCAGCCCTACCCGTGCCCCGAGCCCAGTCTCCAGTCCCCCTGGTGTAGGTACAATCTGGGGAGACCCCCGGCCTGGGAGCAATCCGGGGAGACCCCCCGCGTAGAAGCAATCTGGGGAGACGCCCGGCCGTCAGGGGTTCTGGGGGAGCGGGCAGTGGGCCCAAACAAGCCGCCATCGGCTCGGCTGTGAAGTGAGCGCGTTGGAGAGGAATTTGCCAGCTTTCCTGGGAGAGTCAACAAAGGGTTCGAGTCCCAGCTCTTTGCTTCAGCTGAGATTGGGGACAGGTGACCCATCCAAGCCTCAGTTTCCCCGTTTATAAAATGAGGATCACAGTCCGTTCTGAAGCGCCGCTGCGACACCCATACAGCGGGGTGACCCATGAAGGGCACTCACTGTGATTCTCCACGCCAAGAGCACCCCCTGTGCCGGCGCTGGTCCACGTTGGCCCGTTCAAGGGTCACAGCCGCCCTATGTGGGACACTGGTGTTGTCCCCAGCTTACAGGGGGCAAGTCGAGGCACAGGGAGATAAAGTCATGGCCTGGGTGCCCAGTGGGAAAGAGGCAGTGCACAGTGACCTCGTGGCACACAGGTGTCTGGCGAGGGCCTCCTCCAACACTGGCCACGCCACCCCGGGGACCCCTCCTCAGACACTGCCCGCCCCGCGTCTGCAGCCCGCCTTCAGAGCACAGAAGCCATGTGCCCGTGAACCCCCAGACGGAGAAAACCCACGTCCCACAGCCACAGTCAGGGGCCGCCCTTCCCTGGGGATCTGCTGAACATCACTGCGCTCGGCCAGAAGCAGCCCATCCCCGGGGGACCCCACAACCTCCCCCAGCCGCTTCCAACTCTGGGGTGCCGGCCACGCTGAGCCCCCCACCACATCCACAAGCAACTCCCGACTCCCTGCCCGTGAGAAGGAAGGTCCCGGCCACACAAATCCCCCAGACAGAGAGAGGGGACAGACACAAACCTACCAGAAATGGCCTCCAGGGACGCCGTGTCCTCAGAGACTCCGGGGGACCTGCAGGAGAAAACACCATCTTGTTAGCAAAGATCCAGCCTCTCAGTGTGTCAACCTCGGGCAGAGGCTGCCGTGCCCGCCAGGCTAGTGCAGGGGACACAGCAGGCCACGTGTTCCCCACGACAACCCTGTGAGGCACGGACTGCTACCCCATCTGACAGAGGGGAAACTGAGGCTCAGAGAGTCAGAGTCTCATGCCCTCCGTCCCACAGCCAGGAAGTCACAGACTGTGTGGCTACAGAGGCAGCTCGCACACCTGAAAGGTCACCAAGGGGCCCGGGCCCACATCACAGTGTTCCTGGGAAATCCCCCACTAACTTCCTGGAGGGCCCATAGCCAGTGAGGGACACCCCCAGGGGGTGCCGACTGTCCTCACTGGAGGACTTCTAACCCAGAGTAAGAACTCACGCAATGAAAGCTAGGCTCCAGGACACGAAACTCACCCCCAAACAAAGAGCTGGCGGACCCTAGAGAAAGGGGCAGACAGGCTTGACAACGCCTCACAGAGGCGGCTCCACAGACGGCCGACAGGCACAGGAAAAGGCGCTCCAGATCTCAGTCACCAGGAGAGTGCAAGTTAAAACCACGCGCCAGCACCACACCCCCACAGGACGGCTACGGCAGGCAGACAACACCAAGTGTCCGCGAGGACGCAGGTCGGTGGAACCCTCAGACGTCACTGGTGGATGCAAAACGGGGCAAGTACTTTGGAAAACAGGTGGGCAGTTTCTTACAAAGTTAGAGACACAGCGGGCAGCCGTATGACCCCGCAAGGCCACTCCTCGGTATCTAACCCGAAAGTCCACCAGAGGTTCGCACACAAATGTTCATACTGCTCGATTCACCACAAGAACACTGAAGACAGCCCCTCTCTCCGTCCACGGGCTCAGGGATAAACCAGGGGACGGCCCACGGGACACTCTCCACAACGAAACGGAAGGAACCACAGCCACCCGCAGCCCCGCGGAGGGACATCCGCCTCCTACGCTCAGCACGAGCCCCTCGCCAGGGCTTCAGCCGCCAGGGTCCCGCTGCACTATTCTGGGAAGGGCACAACCCCCTGGGCACACGGAGAGGTCACCGAGGTGGTCAGAACAGAACACAAGGGGGTTCCCACGAAGGGAACGACGCCGAGGCCCTCTGGGGAGGAGGAGGCCACAGGCGTCCCCTTTATAGTGAATTACTCTCTACTCTGAGCCCAAGTGTTTGCTCACCCCCTACTGTGTCTGCCTCCGCACGAAAAAGAACAAGTAAAAAAAGCACACAGCAGGCAGAGGGTCCAAAATGCGGCATGGCCCCAGCTCTCCCACTGACGGCCTGGGCTTGCGCAAGCCGCCAGCCCTCTCTGAGCTTGGTCTCCCATCCGGAAGATGGGCCCGCTCATTCCCAAGCATCTCGGTCTTCGGTGGGCCTGCAGGGACCCCTCCTCCACCCCGGGCCGCTCGCCCAGGGCCAGAGGCGGAGGCAGCTGCCTGTGTGCTCGGGTTCTGGACCCCTGGCTCCCTGGGTTCAAATCTGGGCTCTGCCCTTCCTGGCTGAGACAAGCAGCTCCACCTTTCTGAACCTCAGGGTCCTCATCTCCCAAACCGGCACGATGATCAAACGCTGGCCTCACAGGACGCGGGAGTAAAGTGTGCGCAGAGCCAGTGCACACACAGCCAGCGCTCCACTACTGCCGCCCCACCCCGGGGAGACTGCTAAGCTCCAAGAGCCCGGCCCTCCGGCAGGCCCCTTCTGACCCCTAAGAGGGGCAGCTGCAGGCGGCTCCTGCAGGACAATTCCTGCCCCTTTTTCTGTTCTTTGGGGGTTTTTTCCACTCTGATGCCCCCAGGTGTGGCACTTGGTCCCGCCATCGGCCGCAGCTCCAGAGAAGCCCTGCGAGAGGCTGGGGACCGGGAGGCCGGGTCCCTCCAGGCCGCCCAGCCCCCCTCCTGGAGCCTCCAGGGCCGTCCCCTGCAGCAGGTCCCACAGAGAGCCTAGGCAGGGTCAGGCCCGGGGGGCACCCTCCGCAGCAGCCACCTCGGAGCGACAGCCGCCAGATCAGACCTTATCTTCTTCCAACCCCAGCCAGCCCCTCCTGCCGTCCCCAAATGGACACACGGCACCCGCTCCCACATGCCCGCATCCCCGCCCGCAGGCTCCCACACGCCCGCATCCACGCCTGGAGGCTGCCACGCACGCTAGACCCATGCCCACAGGCTCCCATGCTCGCTCACTCAGCCCAGAAAGGCTGGCCGGGAAACCAGTGCCCCTCCTCCAGCGCCCCAGCGGGCACCCATGGGCCTGTCCTGTCCGAGCACAGCGGCTGAATTCCAGCCCCATCCTCCTCTCCCCAGGCTGAGCAGACTGTTTCCCAGCGAAGCAGAGACAGGAGCGAGGACCAGCCCCAAGCCCCAGCCCACCGCACCCGGGCTCCAGCACTCCAGTGGCCCCCAGGGCCCCAGGCTGAGACCCGCCCGCTCCAGGCACCAGCCCCTCACCAGGCCCCAAACAAGCCCCATCCAGTCCACCTCCCTCCCTCACCCTCCTCTCTGCCCTCCCAGCACCAGCACAGCCTTCTCCTCCACCAAGCATGCCCAGATCACCCCAGCCAGACATGTCCATCCACCCAGCTCAGAGACCAGAAGCCATTAGCCCAAGGCCACACAGCTGCAGGAGGGCAGAGCCAGCCAGGATTCAAACCCAGAGGCAGCTGTCCAGCTTCTACGGGGACACCATCACCGTTCTGCCAGTCGACAGGCTTGCCAGAGCCGAGGGCCATGGGGGGACACGGACACACACACCACATCCAAACGCCCCACGGGGGCATGAATAAATGAGCGCGATAACTTCAAAGCACAGTGCTCACAGTGCCAGACATAAGCCAGAGGGAACATGACATGGGGGACAGGCAGGAGGAGGAGGGCCCTCAGGAGGTGCCTAGAGCCCAGGCCACAGAGACTAGGAGGTAGGGCGCTCCAGGAGGAAGGCCTGGCGGTGGGAACCAGCTAAACTGGAAGAGCCGGCAGGGCTGGAGGGGCCGGGGCTGGGGGGTTATTTCCAGGGCAGGGGCACAGGAGGGCAGGCGCCCTCTGCTCTAACACAGAACCCAGGACAGGAGCGAGGCGGGGCAATCCCTGAGGGCTCCACAGAGGCGGCTACCTCCTCCCCAAGCCTCGCCCAGGCCTCCTCTGCACAGAGTCTCTTCTAAGATCAGAATCCAGGGCTCCAGCCTCAAGCCGGGGCAAGCACACCCCAGCACCTCCGGGTCTTTGCCACCATGCCCTGCCGCAGCCGCCCGGGGGGCAAGTCCTTGACCCTGCAGGCCCCTCAAGGCGCTACTGCACAATGCTCCCTCCTGGCCTCCAGCCTCAGCCGCTCCCTCCGCGGCCCCGCAGGCACGTCTTCGTCGGAGAAGGAGAACAGTGTGGATGGAGCACTTAACGCCCGCAGACGACGGGCAGGCGGCAACAGAGTCAGCGGGTTCCAGCCCCGGCTCCGCACTTCTGCACGGCGCCCAGCCCCTTCATCTCCCCGTGCCTCTGTGTCGCCACCTGTAAACTGAGTGGTGGGGACGATGTCCCCTCAGAGGGTTGCTGTGACGATTAAATGTGTTAATACACAACAGCCCCTCAGAACAGCGCCTGGTACAACGCTCCAAGAACAACCGGGAAACTGAGGCATGGTATGGTCACCTGTCCCAAGTGTCTCAGCTGGATGGAAGCAAATGAAAAAAGGGCTGAAACTCAAATCCTTTTCTGACCCCCCCCCAGGGACCCCAGCAAATTCCTCCCAAATGTGCTCATTTCACAGCCAAGCAGACTGAGGCCTGTATCGGATGGGCCTGGTACATCCGATACAATGTGCCCTGGTACATCCACCAGCAAGCTGTCTCTTCAGAGAGCTCCTACACATCCCTCAAAGCCCAGCTCCGTCACGCCCTCCCCCCTCCCCCCATGAATAAGCCTTTCTTGACAATCCTGGCATGCCCTGGCCCTCACTGCCACCCCCCTCCAAAAGCTCTGCCTGCCCAGCAGACCCTGAGTCCTTCAGGAAAGGGCCTGCCTCATCCCTCAGTGGGGCCTCGAGGCCTGGCCCAAAGCCAGATTCACAGCGGGACCAGCAGGGTGAGGCTCAGAGCAAAGGAGGCTGGGAACAGAGGAGGGCCAGGCCCACAGGAGGCCAACGCCGTGGGGTGCAGCTGACAGTAGAGCTGAGAGGGCCTGGCACACAGTGGGCCCGGCCAGCTCACAGCAGACCCAAGCCAGTGGCAGCACGCAGTGAGTACACATGGGCGCACAGTGGGGCCAGGACTGCAGCAGGCAGCAGGGGAGGCTGGACCTGCAGTCTTTCACCCAATCCCTCCCCCAGACAAGCCCCCATGCACCTCCCACAGTCCTCTCCTCCAGGCAGCCCTCACTCCCTCACACTCAGCAATTTCCAACGTGGCTACAGTCACAAAGCCAACAACAGCAATAATAATAGTGGCCGTAACTAGCATTCAGCCGCTCAGAGCTGGCCCGGGGCCGAGCCCTCACTTACTTCCTTACCTCCAACCACCCTTAGGTAGGCTCCCTACTACCCCCACTTTACAGATGAAGAAACTGAGGCAGGAGGCTGAGTCATTGCCCCAGGGTCGTAGGGTCGTGAGAGGAGAGGTCAGGACCGGAGGCCAACCCTGCACGGGGGGGCTGCTCGAGGCTCCTCCTGGGCTAGTCAGACGCCGAGCCAGACAGCAGGGACGCGTTAGTCCTCCCCGCGGCCTCCGGAGCCCCCACCCCGCCCGTCTCCCCAAGGACAGATGGAGGCTCTGAGAGGGACCACACGGCCCGGCTGCCACCCACCTCGGCGGCCCCCGCAGTGGGCAGGCGCCCCGCGATCCTCTCCCCGGTCAGTGCAGAGGCCAGACGCTGGGCCCCCGGAGGGAGCAGAAGCCACGACGAACCCACAGCACCACCAGCTGCACCAGGGCCGTCTCGGCGGGCTGGGCCCCGGGCGCCTGCCGGCTCTGCCACTCCAGCCCAGGACCTCGGCGCAGCAGCCCCCACCTGCCCACCTCGAACCACTCAGTGGGCACAGGGCAAGTTCTAGAAAACCCCCCAGGGCCTGAGGGGCTGCTATGCCACCCGCCACTCTGAGGAAAGGAAAGTGACCCCCACGTTAGCCTCTGCACAGCCACAACGCCCAGCAATGTGAACTGTGCTGGGCCACAAAGAGTGAGCCACGGGGCGTGTTCTGCAGAGTCCCTAAGCTGGACCCCAGGGACCCCACAGATCCAGGCACTGGCCCCCAAGGGGCGGGCATGACCTCCAGAAGCAGTCCCTGCAGGTTGGACTCTGGGGACTTCAGGCACGGTGTGACCCAGGCACCCAAAGCTGGGGCAAGCCACAGCCCTGAGGCATTAGGAGGGCGGGGGAGGACCCAACGCCACTCCCAGAGCCACCGGGGTCTGCCTGGCACATCTTTTCACACCAGGGGATCAAGGAGCCTCTCCTGTCCCCAGGGGCCAGGTGTGGCCATCCATGACTGTGGCAGTGAGCAGCCCAGACAGCAGGAGCGCGAGGCAGGCACACTCCACAGCCCTTCCATTTAGAAGCCACCAGGATATTTCATGTTCCTTCGCAAGTGACAGCTGGGGCGGCCGGCCCCTACGGCTCTCCTTGAAGCTGCAGAGGCCGTCACCTGGGGTTCACCCTGCTCCCTGAGTCCCGCCCACGGACTGTGCCCACTGGACCGCTGGGGGTGGGGGCGCAGGAGGGGGCCTCTCTCCTCCCCATCCCTCCCCCACTGCCCCACAGGGACCCCAGGGCTGCAAGTGAGCGGACAGGGCCTGGGCTAGGACTAAAAGGGGACAGGGGGCTGTGACCAACAGAAGGGGCCCAGGCTCATGCAAGGAGGGACACACAGCCCCATCCAAAGGGGCTCAAACAAGGAGGCACAGCCATCCAATGGTGGGGGACACAGCACACTCAAGGGGGCCCCGGGTCCAGCCCAGGAGGGCACACGGTCAGGGAGAGCTGGGGAGCCAGCCTGACCCCTGCCCACGAGCACCCCCAGCCCCCAAGTCCCTCTGGGCTCCGCAGAGGGCTGGGGTCACCACAATTACAGCCCCTCCCACACGCACTCACTGCCACCAGGCCCTGGACCATCTCACTGCCCTGCCAGTGGGCACGATCCCGGCACCACCTCACAGGTGGGGAAACTGAGGCCCAAACACGTTCAGCAACGTGCCGGAGATGACACGGCCAACGAGGACGGGGAGAAAACCCAGGCGCCCGCCCTCGGCCGCCCCATCCTCCACTCTCCACCCCAAATTCAACGCGGACACGCTTCTCAGAAGCCTCCCACCCCGCCCGTCTCCGCGCTCCGAGGCGCGGGGCCATCTGCGGAGATGGCGGCCACAGGAGCAATTAGACGCCAGGAAGGAGCCGGGCTATCGACCGCGCGCTGCGGGAGGAGGGGGCGGCGCGCTGGGCACCGGGCTTCCCGCCAGCCCAGGCCCAGGCCGTGAGGGTGGGGCTTCGCTCCGAGGCCTGCGGAGGGGGCCGCACCGAGCAGCATCTGTGCGTCCACCTGTCTGTCCGCCACCGCGCGACACCGCCGGGCCCTGGAGCCCCGCTCCCAGGGGGTTCCTGCGCCAGGCGCCGCCCAAAGCCCTTTCCCTGGCTCAGTTTTACCAGCGCCCCACGCACGGGCCACCGGGACTGGACCCATTTCACAGATGTGGGCAGCGAGGCGGAGCCGGAGAAAGCGGCCCGGTTCCCACAGCTGCGATTTGCATGGGGCGGCAGCTCTAACCACACGCATCACCTCCGCCGGGGAGCCCCTCGGGGGTGGGAGCCGACTGGACCGCTCGCCGTAAAGAGAATTCAGGCTCTGCACGTAGGCGCACAGAGCAAGCGCCCCCAGCGTTAGCTGCTCGGCTGGCTCCCCTGGGGGAGGCCTGGCCGGGATCCAGGGGGTCCCCCAGGAGGGAAACCGCGGCAGACCCTTCCCGCCTCTGCCCCCGGCTCCCCAGCCCAGGAGCAGGGTCTGCGCCATCGGTGTCTGCTGGGCGGGGCGGGGGGCTGCCTGGGAGAGCCCGGGTGCCCTGGAGCCATCGATCGATCGATCGCCAGAAGCAATTAATTGTCGGGTCAAGAGAGGGTGAAAGAGATTTGTCACCAGGGGTCCAGGGGATCTTCCAGCGAGTCCGGCCCCCGGGGGGGGAGGGGGGATTCCCGCTGACCAGTCCTGAGACAGAGACCGGGACCCCTGCACACTTCCTCCAGCACCCCCTCGACCCCTCGGCCCCACGGCCTCCCTCTGCGTGCTCCCCACTCGCAAGCTCGACTCTCCCAAGACCACCCCCGCCCCGCGCAGGCCGGGGGCGCGCCCCGCATCGGTGACCTGCGCACCAGGAGGGACCAGACCACCCTCCGGGGGTGCCCACGGCACAGACGGGAGCCCATGCAGAGTCCCAGCAGCCCCGAGTGGCCTGCGACCCGGATCGGATCCCAGGGGCACCACGCGCCGGGCGGGTGACCCCACCGCCATCGCTCTACTTCTCTGAGGCTGCTCCTTCTGCCATGGAGTGGAGCGGAGGACCGGGGTGGCTGAGCGCAGGCGCCCGGTCACATCCAGCTGCGCCTTTCTGCAAAGCCCGAGGGAGCGGCCTCGCTGCCCTGAGCCTCGGTTTCCCCATCTGTAAAGGAGGGGTGATGCCAGGAACTACTCGGTGTGCAATACGCGCCGGCACACAGCAGGCGCTCGGTCCAAGCTCCAGGTCCGGGCTCCCAGCCCCCACCCCGCTCGGACTCCGTCAACGTCCCTCGCACCTGGGACCCCAGCCCCAGGCCCTGAGCCGCGGGGTGATCGCACACGGAGCGCGGGCCCGGGGGACGCCCAGACACGGACGGGACCCGGAGAGGGACGGGGCACGGGCCCCTGCGCGTCCCTCCATCCGCGCCAAATCCCCGCGCACGCCCCGGCTACGTGCTGCCCCTCGCGTCGCCGTCGGGTGGAGAGACGCCAGGAAACCCCCCGGGCGCGCCTGCAGCGCCCGGGAGCCCGAGGCGGAGGCCCAGGCGCAGGCCGTGCACCCAGGCCCCGCGGCGCTTTCCGACGTCCCACGTGAGCAGCACCCCGCCTGCAGGTGCTCAGAAGCCCAGGTCCCCGGGGCGGCCCGGGTGACACTGAGTCAGAGCGAGAAAACTCAGCGGAAACTGAAAAGAGCCCGGGGGCCCCGCTCCCCGAGTGAGGCGCGCTGATTCACAGCTGCGCTGGCAAGTTCCTGCTTCTGCGGCCACGAGGGGGCGGGGACAGGGCCGCGGGACAGCCCCTGTGCCGGGGGTCCCTCTCCACCGGTGGGTGAGCAACGCTCCGTGCACACCAGATGAACGGATCACCCCTGGATTCGCACAACCAGGGGCCCCTGAGGGCCCAGCAGCCCAGCACAGCAGTGCCCCTGGGGCCGCGCGTTGCTGGAAAGGCACACAGGAGGGCCCCACTGGGGCACAGGCTTCTACAGCTGCCTGGCAGGCCGCCCTGTGGTGACCTCAGGATCTGGCTGGAGACTCCAGTTCGAGTTTCCCGGTTCCACTGCTTTCCAGCTGTGTGACCCTGGGCATGTTGCTTAACATCTCTGAGCCACTTCCTCACCTGTGAAATGGAAACTCTCATCTCACAGGGCGGCCTTAGAGACTCAGTGAGCAGATGCATACAGAGGGCCTAGCAGACAGTAAGAGCTCAATACTTACCTTTTTCAGTTCCCAAACTGTCTTTTTATTGAAGTGAAATTCACACAACGTAAGCTTAACCATAGAAAGTGAACAGTTCAGGGGCATTAACTTCCTTCACGATGTCGTGAAAACACCACCTCTGTCTCGTTTCAAAACATTTCCATCACCCCAAAGGGACCCGGACCCACCAGCGGTCTCCCCTACACCCCCTCCCCCAGCCCCTGGAAACCGCTATCTTCCTGTCTCTGTGGCTTTGCCTGTTCTGGACGTTTCACATCAGCGGAATCTCACACCTGCGGCCTTTGGCGCCGGGCTCCTTTCCCTCAGCATCGTCTTCATCCACATTCTAACATGGATCAGCACTTTGTTCCTTTTTAGGGCCGAATAGTATTCTATTGGGAGGATAAGCCAATTATGCTTTTTTTAAATAAGAAAAGTAAATATAAATAATGTTATAAGTAATACAGAAATGCAATGTGACAAAGTATATACATACACACAAACACGAAATAGTAAAATATCTGTCAAACCAGCAAGTAAATAATCATCACGACTGTGATGATGTGGAATCTGGCCAGTGGGAGGAGCCAGCTAACAGAAGGAGGGGACCGTGGGAGCCCCAGAGCTGATGTCCCCTGCTGAGGGAACTTCCCTGCTCAACTGTCAGGCCTCTGGTGTCCAGGCCCTGCTGTGCAGTGTGATCCTGGGCCAGCTCCTCACCCTCTCTGGGCCTCGGCCTCCCCATCTATAAACAGCACGGGAGGGGACCCTCAGGGGGACTTGCCACCTGACACCTGCAATTCTCAGAGCTTCCAACTGTCTCTCAGCCCTGGGGAACGGGGGTCGTGGCGGTCAGACTGTGGGATCCTGACAGGCATGGGACACATCCCCAAGGGAGACTGGTGACAGCAAGGACAAGCAAGCCTGGGAGGCCTGGAGACCCTGCCCGGCGCACGCTCTGGGCCTCACAGCAGGAAAAGGGAACCAGGGTCTGCCTTGCCCTCGCCGGCCCGCCAGGTGCAGCCCAGACACCGAAGGCCCATGTGGGCTCTGGACCTCGCCCTGCCCACGCTGGGCCACATCCTTCCTGGCTGTGGGGCCGCTCTGCACACCGTGGGGCATTTACAGCGTCTCTGGCCTGGACCCACCAGACGACAGTGGCATCTCCCCCAGGTTGGGACGTGGCCTGCCGACCGCACCCACTGGGCCCCCCACAGCCTCTCCCTGGGCAGGAAACAGCACTGGGGTGGGGACCACTGCCCACTGGTCTGGCCAGTTCCAGACAGGGCATCAGCCACTTGAGGAACAAGGACCCCGCGTCCAGCACCCACCCGCCTGCTCCAGGTCAGGGACGCATTCAGGCATCGACACCAGCTGGCCTCGCCCCTGCCACGTCCTGACCCCATTCCAGGCACCGGGGCCCCGAAGCAGATGAGACAGACCCAGCACCTGCACCCCTAGAAGTGACCTGATGTGGGGAGGCAATGACGCAGAAGTGACTGAGTCACTCTGATCTCTAGGGAACAACATTCCAGGGGCGGGAACAGCAAGTGCAAAGGCCCGGGGGTGGGCAGGTGTGTGGCTGCAGCAAAGCAGAAGCGAGCGTAGGGTGGCTCCCCAGGGCCTCAGGCCTCCGGCTTCAGTCCTGGAGGAAGAGGGCGGAGGGTACGGGACAGGAGCTGAGGAGTCCACTCTCCTTCTGACAGGGTCCCTCTGGCTGCAGCACGGGGAACAGGCGGCAGGGACAAGGGTGGACTCAGGGCCCAGGAGGAGGCTACTGCAGTCGTCCAAGCAGAGGGGGCTGGGGGGATCCCAGCGCCTGCTCTGACGTTATTGCTTTTGTTACTATTATTGATACGGAAAGGGAGAGGGTTTCAACCACAGTGGTCGTCTCCTGCAGCATGTTGTTGTCATTATTGCAGAAAGCATCTCAACCGCAGCGGTCCCAGCCCGTCGGGACGAGCACACTGTCACTGCCGGCGGTGTGTGCTGTGAGAGCAGAGGGGGGTCCCTGGCAGTGTCCCCACCCCGGAGCGTCTCAGAAATGTGCAGGGATGTTTGGGGCTGTCCCGTGACTGGCGCTCAGCCGGGGGACAAGTCACCCTCCTCACACAAGTTTCAAACAACCCGGCCGCTAAACAACCTGCCGGAACAGATCCAAACGCGGGTTTTTTTAATGGGACTTTCATGTCTTTTCAGCATCGAAACGCTTCTGATGTCACTCGTCTCGAACCTGCACTTACTGACTCTGAGCGCAAGCCAGCAGCTCCTCGTCTCCCTTCCTAGTTGGGGCGTTACACTGATTGCTGTTGTTGTTGCTAATTCTGGGCAAAGTCAGGACCGTATCAAGGAGGAATTTCAGTGCCAAAGAGTAAAGGAGATTTTCCAAGTATATGCTGTAATTACTGTCAGGGTTGTCAGGATGCTGTGTGGTGCTGGGGAAGTTAGCTGATCTCTCTGAGCTGAGCTGCTTGCCTGTAACAGGGGGAAAGTGATGAGGGCTGCTCGCTCAGGAGATTGAGAGGATCAAATGAATTAAGGCGGCCTGTGCCTGCCACCGCGGGATGCACACAGAAGGCACACAGCCCTCAGTCGGGCAGGCGGCCGAAGGGGCTGGAGGCGGGCGGGCAAAAGCCCCCGGCGCAGGCCCCAGCTTGGCAGGGGTGGAGGACAAAATCCCGCACTCCTGCCTGGGCCAGGTGGCCCAGCGCCCGCCGGCTTTCGTCTCCAGGAGGTAAGCCGCCCATTCAAGTTCACATCCAGGATCAAATGAACCCACTTAATCGCCTTAGGGATCTGCCCCGAGCCGGCTCCCCAGGGTCGGTGGGGGGGGGGGGGGGGATGGCGGCTGAGCCCCAACTGGTGGAGACCACACAGCCAGGCCAGGCACGGGGCGGAGGCGGGGGTTCGTGGGCCTCCCGCCCGGCCAGCTGTGGTGACCCCAGGGCAGATGCGCGCAGCGGCCTTCAGAGTCGTGCACACATCATCTGCTCACCGTCACAAAGCACCTACTGCGCACACGTCCGGACGAAATGACTCACTTAATCCCCACGGCAACCAGGAGGGAAGCACTTTCCCATTTTCCAGACAGGGAAACTGAGGCCCGGAAAGGCCACAGTCAGCCCAAGGCAAAAGACCCTCACAGGGTCACCTGCAACCCTCACGACAACCCTTGCGCCATTTCAGAGGGGGAAACTGAGGCAGAACGAGCCTTAAGTCACCACCACATCCCGATGCCAAGCCAGGGCAGGTGGGCAGGGCCCGCTGTGCGGGGAGGGGGCACAGGCCTGCCCTGCTCCCAGCTGCGTCCCGGCACCCAGGACAGCTCCTGGCGCAGCAGGAACCTAGGCAACAAAGTCCACACGCGGCACAGGCTCCAAAGAACGCTTCTCCGTGCCCTCCAGACAGCCCTCTGGGACCCCGCCAGCCACCAGAGGGGTACCAAGGCGGGGTGGTGGGCGACTGTGCCCCTTGGGGGACACTGGGCGAGGTCTTTTCCGGTTGTCACAATGGGGTGGAGGGGGTCACTGGCACCTAGTGGGTAGAGAGCAGGATGCTGCTAAACATCCTACTGTACACAGGGCACCCAACCAAAATAATCCGGCCCCAAAGGTCAGCAGCGCCCAGGCTGAGAAACCCAGCTGAAGTGCACTCCCTTAAGCATCAACTGAGCGCCTACTACGTGCAGGCTGCACAACAACCCTGCACACAGACGAGGTCACAGTGGCTCCGAGGGGTGAGGCTTTGTGCCCCGTGTCACACAGCTGCTGCAGGACAGAGGGGGCACTCGAGCCCAGGTCTCCTGACTCAAAGCCCCAGCCAGAGGCAGCAGGACCCCCACCCGTCCCAGAGGAGGCCGCTCAGCGGGCCAGGGCTGCAGACACGCACAGCTCTCCGCCCCTCGCCGCGTCCCTTCCAGGCAGCAGAGGCCGGAGCCGGCTCTTTTCATCAAACCCTGGAACACGGAGATGACGACGGGCTCTCCTGGGGGGAGGGAACGTGGTCGTATTTCTTTATGGGCAGGCTTTTTGTTTCTTAATTTCCCATTTACAGAGAACACGTCTGTTCTGCTTCTAAAAACCAAAAGTCTTCCTCGTAAGGCAGCTGGCAAACCACAGCCCCCACCCCGAGGGTCTGGCCGGGGGATCCCACGCCCTGCACGGAGCCGGTCCGCTAGGGCGGCCCCCTGCAGCGCCTTCTGCGACAAGCCCCTCCCGGGAAACCGCCGAGGACAAGGGACAGCGCGGGAGCCCCCAGAGGCGCTCGGAGAAGAACCCACACGCTGCCAACGACTGGGTGACATCTCCAGGAAACACACCAATCACATGCCATGAGTCCCCGTGACAAAATATCATCCACGCGGAAGCTAAAATGCGTCAACTAGATCTAACAGCGCCAACACATCACAAAATCATAATTAAAAAAATTAATCGAGGGGCCGGCCCCGTGGCCAAGTGGTTAAGCTCTCATGCTCTGTTTCACCAGTTCGGATCCTGGGCGCAGACATGGCAGCACTCATGGAGCCATGCTGAGGTGGCGTCCCACACGTAAAACAGAGGAAGAAGGGCACAGATGTTAGCTCAGGGCCAGTCTTCCCCAGCAAAAAGAGGAGGATTGGCACAGATGTTAGCTCAGGGCCAATCTTCCTCACCAAAAATAAATAAATAAAAATTTAAAAATAATGATAGCTACACAGGTCTAAACACCTTGTATATTACCATTCTAACCTTCATGTTTTACATATCAGAGAAACTGAGGCATGGCAAGCTGAGATGCCTGACGCCTCCCGGCTGGTAAGGGGCCACGGTGGGGGGGACGGGAACCCAAGCTATCAGAATCGCGGCTCGTAGCCACCCGGGTCTGCGGCCTGTCTAAACGGGGAGAGGAAATCACTGGGGTGAGTTATACAAAAGCTGTCGCCATTCGACCCCTTCTGACCCGCAAAGCCGGCAGCTCCCGACGCTGGCTGACAGCAGACCGCAGAGCAGGGCACGCAAACACATCCGCACCACCTTCCAGCGGAGGGGGCCGGCCCGGCGTGCGGGGGTCCCCGCAGAGGCCTGGGGACGATGAAGACCTGGATCGGGAGGGCACGAGTCCAGCTGAGGCACGGCCGCCGCCAGGAACAGGATTCGGGGACCTGAAAGTCACCCTGACTTGGTTTTAATAAAAGGCAGCCTCCTGAGCTGGCGGCCCCAGGCCTGGCCCGCGGGACCGAGGCGGGCTGGGGCCCGCCCACCTGCTCCCCTCTGCCCCTGGCCCCGCTAAGGCCGTCCAGGAGGGCAGGTCCCCGGGGCCAGGTGGCGGGGCCTCCTCGCAGGCAGGCGGGAGCAGCTGACCCCGAAGGATGGAGTTTCGTCAACTGCAGGCTTCAGGTTTCTGGGCGCGGCCGGGGCCTTGGCGTGGGCCATCGTCTTCCTCTTTCCACTAACGCTGGAAGGAAGCGGGCTGTGGCGTCGCCCGCCCGCTCCGAGCGTCTGGAGCACCTGCCTCTTGGGCTCAGGGCCGCATGGGACAATCCACCGAGGCTCGTCACGGGAGGGGGACAAGCTGGGGACATATTTTCTTTCTGGCCCTTCCCTGGGCCAGGCAGCCCCACTGGAATCGAAGGAATTAGGAAGACGCAGAGCAAGAAAACCATCCCCACCTCACGTCGCCCCGTCCTCTCAGCAAAGCCTCCGAACGGCCGTCTCTCTGCTTCTGGACGTTCCCTTTGCACTTCGTTTTTTCTCCAGCACAGCCCTTCACAGTCTGCAGGCCGCTCACCACAACCCCAGGTCAAGGCCAAGACACCGAGCAGCCACCTGACTCCAAGGTCACCAGGGCAGGGACACACCAGCATCTCAACGAGCGTGTCGCTCCCGCTGCTGGCTCTTGGGAGGATGTGGGCTCCGCACGAGTTTCTGTCCCCACCATCAGGAATGACCAGGATGGGGTGGCTCAGAACAGCACAGATTCCTTATCTTCTCCTTCTGGACGCCAGGCGTCTGCGATGACATGACAGGGCTGAAAGCAAGGGGCCGGTGGGACCAAACTCCTTCCGGAAGCTCTGGGGAGAGATGCTCCCGTCTTTTTCAGCTTCGAGACGCTGCCCGCATCCCTTGGCCCCTGGCCCATTCCTCCATCCTCAAAGCCCCCAGCCCACCATCTTCAAATTTCTGGTTAGACCTCCCACTCCCTCCTCACAAAGACCCTTGTGATTACTTTGCCCACCAGGATCGTCCAGGACAACGACCCCGTCTCAAGGTCAGCTGACGAGCGGCCTTGATTCCATCTGCAAACCTTCATTCCCCTTTGCCGTGTAACAATATATTCACGGCTCCTGGGGCTTAGAACACAGGCGTCTTTGGGGGAGACCATTATCCTGCCTACAACAGGCTCCAAAAAGCTCTGGGCCTCTAGGGAACTGCTCCTACGGCCCACCCCACAAACCCTGAACTCCAAAAGGCAATTATTGGGGTCCACGTGGCTTAGTCTCCACTCCTACAGAGCATGAGTGGGCCGGCCCAGCTGTGTCAACTGTATGGTGAATACACGCCCTTGGGGGTGCCGACTCTAGCCTTTGACGGAAATGTGAATCAGGCAGAGCCCTACGGCCTCTCACTAGAGACCTCCCTCCCTAGGATGACAACAAGCAATTCATCAATCAATATTCTTGGGCAACGGTTTTTGTTTTTCTCGGACCAGTCACAAATCGCCCTGTTGTACTCCCCACACTCCATTAAGATCCATAACAGGGAAGCCACCATGTCGAAACCTATACATCTTCACGTCCACGCATTCTAGGTCAAGAACGCTGCTCGCACCAGCAAAGCACGTAACCTCGGTGGGGATGGAGGCCTTTGCAAGGCACCACTGACCTGCAGCCAGACACGCGCTTGGGAAAACGTCCAAAGGACCGAGCCGGCCTCGCCCTCACCCCACGGCGGGTGCCTGCCAGCGACGGGGGAGCAGTGGGCAACAGGGACTGGGGAAGCAGAGCCACTCAGGACATCCCCGCTGTGGGTCAACACCCCCACAGCTGCTGCTGACCACGCCCGCTCGCACCCCTGCCCAGGAGCCAGGGCCCCCAGGGACCTGCCAGTCGAGACAAGGACAAGGCGGATCCTGCCCGGTAACAACAGAGTAACATTAACAATGTCAACCATCGCAGCCCGGAAGACGACGGAGGGCAGGTGAAACACTCTCCTTGCTTCAAAGCCCTTGTGGGGCTCTTTCCTGCCAGAGACCTGGGAGGAGTATATCAAGGCCCAGAGAGGTTGTGCAAAAATCATAGCGACCCAGCAGTTGAGATGAGTCTCAAATGCTCAGCTCCCCTCAGGGCCCAGCTCCCAGGGCAGGGCCCTCCAGGTGGTTCCACCTCGGCAAGTTCCCCAAGCCCCTCCCTCCCTGATGTCTAGATAGGGCCCAGCGCCCCTCCCCAGATGCTCTCAATGCCCCGCCTCTTACCTTCCTCCCAGCCCCCTCTCAATGTCAAACAACCCAAGGTGCCCTCTGCAGCCCCCTGGCTGCCATCCCAACACCCCGGAAACACTCCTCACAGCACAGGGAGCAGAGGCAGCCAGACACACGGCCCGGGGCTCAAGGGCACAGAGAGGGCAGCGAGAGCCCGAAGGTCACATAGCAAACCCGCAGAGCAACCCCAGGCGCACACACCTTCCGCCCCGGCGCTCGCCCCAGAGAAGCACGTTCCAGGAGGTGCTGCCGCGAACGGGGTGCAGCCCAGGCCCAGGTGCCACGACAGGCAGCTTCCTGCTCACGCTGCGGCTGCTATTTGTAGCCCAAACAGTGGGGTCAGCTTCCTGCACGGCAGAACCGCTGCGGCCTGGGGCCTGCGAGGGTGACCCCAAGGGGGCTGGGCCAGTGGGGGCAGAGCAGAGGGCCGAGACGCCCAGGCCACCCGCTCCGGGCCTACAGTCCAGGGGAAAGGGAGACCTGAGGACAGGCCAGGCTCCAGCCATGACAGCCACCCACCACCCAGGAAGGCGCTTACAAGCCGCGTGCCCTGGACCACTGACATCGCCACTCTGTGCCTCAGTTTCCCCACCACTGAATGCAGAAATTAACAGTTCTGGCCACATGGGGTTAAAATGAGCCTCACCAAACAGGTGCCCGGTGAGCTCGCTGCAGCACCCCACCCCCTCAGCTCAGGGCCCCGTAACATCCAGCCTGCCCAGCGCTGCCCAGAGACCAGACACGGAGGGTGGGGACACACCCTGTCCCCAACAGGCCACGTCACAGAGGCCCCCAGCGCCCAGCTGCCCCACTCCCCATGAGGCGGGAAGCAGCTACCGCCTTTCACAGATGCAGAAACCGAGGCACAGAGAGACAGAACTCCGCCCCAGAAAGGGAGCCGGGCGTCCGGCCCTGGGGGTCCTGGAGCAAACTGGGGTCTCCTCTCTCAGCAGATGGCAGCCAGGCCTTGCCGGCCCCGGGAATGTGCCCTAGGCTGCCTGGGGAGCTGGTCTGGGCCCCACAAGCTCCCTTCCTGGGATGGGGTGGGGAGGCTGTGTTGGCCACAACAGCACGCAGAGGCCGCCCACTCACGGGACACAGGCTTATGTCCCCCAGGCACCTGGGGTCGTCCAGCTGTGTGTCCCAGCCTGCCTCCAAAAAACGACAAGGGAACATCCACGCAGCGAACTGAAACACCCACACGGTGAAGGGCGACCTGCATGGGGGGGACAGGACCTGACCTGGATCTGCAAGGGGGCACGTGGGGAACACATGGTCAGGGGACCCGGGAGGGGCTATGGCAACAGTCCAGGCCAGCGTGACGGCAGCCGCGTGAGCTCCTGGGCTGCTGTCACCAATGCCCACAGCTCAGAACAACGGGGCGTCTTCTCCCGCAGTTCTGGAGGCCGGCGTGGGAGACCCAGGCGCGGGCAGCGTGGCTCCTCCTGGAGGCCCCGAGGGAGGGTCTGCTACCTGGTCTCCTGGCCGGAACGTTCCTTGGCTGCAGCTGCATCGCTCGTCTCTGCTCGTCCCCAACCCCCCCGCCCCCCGCCTTCTCTTCTCTTAGAAGGACCCGTCATGTTGGATTCGGGCCCACCCCACTCCAGCGTGACCTCCCCTCAACTCATTACATCTGCAACGACCCTATTTCCAAACAAGGTCCCCAGCTGAGGTTCCGGGAGGAACCTGAGTTCAGGGGGACACTATTCCACCCCAGACAGCGGCCTGGACAGGGTGCGGGGAGTCGAGGTGGGGAGAGCAAAGGTGGTTCAACACATTCGGGTGGTGGGAGCCGGCGGGGGGCAGTGAGAGCCCCCAGCTCAACCCCGGCTTCCGTCCTCCCCTGGTGTGACTGTCACAGGAGGCACCCGGGTCACCCCCTCACATAACTCCCACCCAAACCCCACCCTGTGGACCTGGTCCGAGCCCTCAGGACCCCAGAGGGGCCCCCGACTCCCGCTGGGCCCTCCGCTCCGCTCCCAGTCCAGGGGCCTGGCGCACCAGCCCAGCGGAGCCCCCGCATCTCCCCACCCGGCCCAGCAGGCTCGCCTCGTTAGCCTAACGAGCAGGGCCCCTGTGCCAGGCGGTTGCCATGGCCACGGAGACGGGCCGCAGCACGGGCGGTGCTCCCAGAGGGTCTGCGGTGGCACCGGGGTTCAGCGCGCGGCCAGCAAGGGCCTCCTCCCACGGGGCCAGGCTGCGGGGCTCCTGGCTGACAGCATCTCCCAGAGGGGCCCCCGGGGCCACAGGGAGAAAGCCACCCTCCCCCACATTGAACTGCCCTGCCACCAGTCCCCCCAGCAGACCAGGGGTCGGAGGCGGTGGGCACACAGGCCCCTGGGCGACGAGAAGGGCCTGGATTCCGCGCAGGAAGCGGCGGGAAACCCACAGGGCTCAGGGCCAGCTCACGTCCCTCACCGCCGCCGTGGCCCCGCCTGGCAGCTGCCACAGAGGTTGGACCGTGGGGCAGAAGAGACACTGGGGACCAGGGAGGGAGGAGGCCACGGCCGGCGCTGGGTGAGCGAGAGGATGGCTCGGTGACCCCAGGGCTCTGGCCCATGCCCCCACTCAGGGAGAAAGCCCAGGCTGGGGTCTGGGGGCAGGGGGCAGGGGCCAGTCTGGGGAGGGCCGTGCCTGAGGCCCCTTGGGGACATCCGCGAGCAGGGAGGAGGCTGCTGGACCCACTGCCCAGCCCCGCCGGCCCCTGGCTTATGAGCCGTGGACAGACGGGAGGGGCTGGGAGGTGGCCTGCAGGGAGGACTCGAGGCTCAGGGGGCCCCCACAGCACCCTTGCCTCACCTCCGCCTGCGGCTGGGTTTCACCCGTGGGCACAGTGGGGGCCCGGCACAGCGGCTCTCGTCCTAGGCGGCATCGCACAGCCAGCAAGAGGCGGACGGGGATTCGGACAGTGGCTCATCTGAGACCATGCACAGGCCCTGTGACGCAAGCACAGGTCACCAAGGCCTCGGCCCCGACCCCGGCGAGGTGGACCCCGGGGGCCTCCAGGCCTCCCAGGCCAGGCGCACGCCCCTGCGGGCGGCCGCCCGCCGCCTCCCGACTCTACCCACAGCAGCCCCACGGCCGCTCTTCTGCTTCCTCCAGCTCAGAGAGGCAGCCGGGCCAGGAGGAAGCAGCACAGCGCAGAGCTGTGGCTGGACTGAGGCGCCCCGGGGACCCGCAGGGGGACACGCCCGCAGCACGGCCAGGCAACAATCCCAAGATCCCTAGCCCCGGGTCCCACACGGGACGCTGCATCCAGGGCAAGGGGAGGAGGCTCGCCGCCTGCCCCCCTCCAGGGCCCCCTTCTAAGGCCAGCGGGTCACGAGGGCCACGGGGCCCCCAACAGGGACATCTTTCACCGTCCAAGTCCCTCCCTGTCGTCTTCCCAAGTCCCAAACAAGGGGGACATCCAGAGATCCCAGGTCTTGTGGAGGGTCTGACCTTGCTTAAGACACTCCACGGGGCCAGGCCATGGCTTCCTGCCAGAACCGTCCATCGGGAGACCACCTCACAGGCACGCAGGGGACACAAGCTCAGAAGCATCCTGCAGCGTGTTTTCCTCTTCTTGACTCCTGCCCCACTGCAGGTCGGCCCTCAAGAGCTGAGACGAGTTTTAAGAATGCACAGGATAAGATAGAATCAGAGAGCAAGGTCAGAGCAAAGGGAAACATCAGGGACAGGCTAATCTGAAATCAGGATGAAGTAGGTAAAACCAAACCAGACACAGGCCCAGACTGTTGAAGCAGGCTGCAAATTCGACTCTGAGGTTCCTAACAGCCAAAGCAAAGTGGGAAACAAGATGGTTATACGTGACTTTGCAAAAATTGTGAAAACTATGTCGCCACGTACAGAAGATGCTACAGCGACTATGACGTGCTATAAGAAGGGGTTACAGCCTAAGGCATCATATAAGAGGCCAAAGATCGTGCCAGAAGTCAGCCAGACTGCCTGCTGCCTTAACCATCCCCCTTTCCTACCTCATTCCACAACAGCAAACTATAACCATGAGCATAAGCACAACTGAGCAAGAACAGTGAGCCAGGCCGGGGGGAGGGTGTGACCCGCACGGTGTGACCCTCAGACTCACAGTGAAAACCCCGCAAGCTTATGTGGAAGTTAACAAGAAGGAGGGGTCACTCCAGGTCAGAGACGGGCAGACATTTTCTGTAAAGGACCAGAGAATAAATATTTCAGGCTTTGTGAGCCTGCTGGCCTCTGTCCCAACTCCTCAGCTTAGCAGTTGTAGCCGGAAACCAGCCGCAGACAACACGTGAACGAACGGGCGCCGCCACATGCCAATAAAACTTTACTCACGGACATGAAATCTCAACCTCACGTAGTTTCACATGTCACAAATGGTTCTTCTTCTTTTCATTTTTTTCAACCATTAAAAACGTAGGGGCCGGCCCGGTGGCACAGTGGCTAAGTGCGCATGTTCCGCTTCGGCGGCCCGGGGTCCGCCGGTTCGAATCCCAGATGCGGACATGGCACCGCTTGGCACGCCATGCTGTGGTAGGCATCCCACATATAAAGTAGAGGAAGATGGGCATGGATGTTAGCTCAGGGCCAGTCTCCCTCAGCAAAAAGAGGAGGACTGGCAGCAGTTAGCTCAGGGCTAATCTTCCTCAAAAAATAAAAAAAAATAAAAAATAAAAAGCGGGGCTGGCCCAGCGGCATAGTGGTTAAGTTCACGTGCTCCACTTCTGCACCCCGGGGTTCGCGGGTTTGGATCCCGGGCGCAGACCTACACACTGCCTGCCAAGCCATGCTGGGGCAGCATCCCACATACAAAATGGAGGAAGACGGGCACAGATGTTAGCTCAGCGACAATCTTCCTCAGCAAAAAAAAAAAAAAATTTTTAATGTAAAAACCATTCTCAGCTTGCACATCAGATAAAAACAGGCGGTGGGCCGGTTTGGCCCCAGGGCCGCAGTTTGCTGACCTCTGCTCTATAACTTCCGGAATAAACTACAAGATATGTTATAATTGAAGGGAGGAAAGTAAGATGAGAATACAGTGTGACGCTATCTGTGTGTGTGTTTCTAAACAGAGCCCACATCCACGTCCGTGTGGGGGGTGCACGGCCAGAGGGGCTCCGAGGGGAGGTTCCGCCTGTCTGCCCGGGGACAGCGACGGGGAGGGCAAAACGGGAAGGAGACCTCCCTCCACACCTCTCTACCCTGTTTTAATTTTTTCACAGGCCCTTGCATTTTCTTTTACAAAATAAGTCTGTATAAAGCCCAAAGCAAGGGGCAGAGCCTGAGCGTGTTACCTTTCGGTTTTCTATATTTTTCTAATGACAAATACAAAGAAACGTTATCGAGAAAACAGAGTGAAGGTAGTTGTTATCGACATGGAAAGACCTCCGTGATGCACGACTCCACCGCAGAATGAAACACGGCCTGGTGGCGCCCCTGGAAACAGCCCCCAGGATGGCCGGGGGGGCGGGGGGGGACACACAAGAGTGCTGCCTGCACTCCGCCCAGGCCCGGAGCCGCCTCCCGAGCCTGAGAAATGACAGCCAGGGACGGAAGTGGGGCCACTGAGCAAGAGCTCCCCCGGCCCTGGGACAGCGGCCTCGTGGGGCCAAAACAAGGAGACCGCTCAGCCAGGGGCCTGGGAAGCGGCGTCTGACCCTGTGTCACCAGAGGGAACAAGGCAGAGGGCCGCGCTGCCCAACGGGGACGGTGGCCCCGAGCCTATCGGGGCCATCAAAATTGATCAGAACGAAATAAAAGTGCCATTCCAGTCCTCGGCCCACTAGCCTCGCTGCAAGCGCTCAGTGCCCACGCGGCTGGCGGCTCCGGCCCAGGACGGGGCAGGTCGAGAATGTGCCCAGCGTCACAGAGGGTCACCAAGGGTCCACCGAGGGCACCGCTCCAGGGCCTGAGGGACAGGAGGGGGGGCGAGGGCGAGGCGAGGGAGACGGGGCAGAGGGCCTGGGCTTTGCTGGGGATACAGGGCCGCAGAAGGGGTGCCAACAAGAGGACAGCCACGCCGGCACCGGGCAGAGGAAAACACACGCGGAAGGGAAAAGTGAGGCGCTAGGACCAGGCCCTGCTCCCGCGCACCGGCTCTCACTTCACCGTCCAACCCGCGTCGTCCGGCCAGGCCGCCAGGAGCCACGGCCACACGTGGCTGTTTAAATTTAAGTCAGTTAAAACGAAATGAAACTACCAGTCCAGTTGCACCAGCCACATCTCAAGCGCTCAACAGCCAGGTGCGCCCCGCGGCTGCGTGCAGCGCAGGCAGGTCTGGAACAGCTCCCACCACCGCAGAGACTGTCCTCCCAGGCGGGCACCCCCGCCCCGCCCCCTTTAAGGTGAGAAAATTGAGGCTGGAAGGTCAGAGGCTTTGTTCCAGTTATTAACAGATGGAAGCGGGATTTGAACTCGTCTGACTTCAAAGGAGGCCTTTCTAGAACCATCTCCAGGTGGAGCGGAGGCTCGGCCCTCCCCCAGGAGGCCCCTCTGCCCTCCCCCCATTCTCCAGGCTGCCCAGGCCTCCAAGCTCCTCACAGCACAGTGATGGAAGGGCACAGGGAGGGAGCCGCGCACACATGTCAATCACCCCCCCAGCCCAACAGGAGAGGAGCCTGCAGTCTCCAGAGGGCAACAAGCCCCACCCGGCCTGGGGCTCAGGTAAAGAGACAGTCCCATGAGAGGGTCCTTCCCAGCAGCCCTTCAGAGGGAGGAATGGGTCGTGCCCAGCCAGCCCGTCGGTGAGGACCTGGGCTCGACAATCGATTCCACAGGGAAGCCTTCTGTCTCCAAAGGGCGAGCTGAAGTAACAGCAGCTCCCATGACGCAGATCGTGACACAGGGCCTCAGGACAACAAAGTCAGAAATATCATCATCATCCCCATCTTAGAGATGAGCAAGCTGAGGCTCAGAGAAGTTAAGTAACCTGCCCAGAGCCAAACAGCAATCCCAACGCTCAGTCTTCTGTCCCTGGATCCTCGACACTGCCCCATGGGTGGAGGGCGCTGTGCTCATTTCACAGCCTGGGGCGGGGCAGGAAACAGCCCAGCCCTGGAGCACCGCCCTGGGATATGGCTATGCCAGGACCTGAACTCAGTGGGACAAGAAATGCTCAGCGGGTTCCCTCATGGGGATCGTGGACAGAGCCCTCCCAGACCAGACGTCCTCCCCTACTGTGTGGCTCTTCACAGACTCAGGAACCGAAAGAATCTTCCTCGCCCAACTGGGCTTGGCGAGGCGGAAGTGCCTGGGTGAAGCAGTCTCACTTTAGTCTAAAGTAGGGTTGATAATTACGATGATTTTGATCATTAATAAATGGAAGTCACACCACTGTGCGACCTTGGCCTGGGCCGGCCCCTGACCTACATCATCTGTAAAACGAGGAAAAGCTGCCATCTGTCCGTCCACCCAGGACCCCTCAAGGTCTCCAGCCACAAGCAGCGCAGGGCTGCCGCCGGCGGTGCAGGCGCTCCCAATGCGGCTGTCTGCAGCCCGGACACGCCATGCTAAATAATTCAAAACCCTGTTTTCATTTCAAAATAAACACAGCCCTGTCGCCAGAGCGAATGCCAAATTTGCATGAATGTTTAAGATAAAAAGAGACTTCAAAGAAAGGCCAGGCCTGCCGCTGGCAGTGTCTCCTCCCCAAATCCTGGGGAGGAGCGCTCAGTCTCCTGCCCCCTGGGGCAGAAGTCTGTAGGTGCTGCTCAAATCAGAAACATAATTCCTTCATTCCGATCCTCTACGGCAGCGCCCCAGAGCAGGTCTGCCGTCAATTCTTGCTGCACCAAATGACCGACGTCCGTGCCACATCCAAACTGTGTGACCTTGGGCTAGTCACTTAACCTCTCTGTGCCTCAATGTCACCCTCTATAGAATGGGATGATAATAGCACTGACTTTACAGGGTGGTAATGAAGCGTAAACGAGTGGATTCCTGTTGAGGGCAGAGCCTGGTACACACTAGGTGCTTTATATGTTGGCTGTTATGGGTATTATGTGATATATAGTATTTTCCAGCCCTTAGACCAAAGTTCACTTGATAGGTTGTAAAGCCTCTTCCCCACCTCCAAGGACCCTCAAAGGATGTCAGTGGCCTCTCCTAAGCGTCACTTCCCTGGGGACCCCCATACCCACCTCTGGGACAAGGCCTTTCACGATGCCACCTCTGGCCTGTCCCTGGGCCGCCTGGCCCTCCCCGGGTGCCTGGGGCAGGAATCCCCAGGTCCGGCAAGCTGGCCCCTTGCAGGGAGCACAGTCTCAGAAGTGTCACCCGGGGAGGCTGCTGTTGGCGAGGAGACAAGAAAAGGAAACAGAAGAGGAGAGAAAAGCACACCCGCCGCCTCAGGGGCCTGTGATGGGGGCGCCGCCTGGGGAGCCGTGGGAGGGGGGCCGGGCCAGCCCTCCCGCCTGGCGTCTCGGCTTCTCAGCCCAGGAGACCCCCCAGCCGCCAGCCGGGGACTGCCTAGGTGTGGACCGTCCCCCTAAAACTCTCAGCGTGAACCCCCAGCTCTGCACCCCCAGCCTCAGGTAGGGGGTGGGAACACAGAACAAGGACACCCCCAGCTCGCGGTCAGGGGGAAGCAGGCCCGGCAGCCTCCCCAGCACGAACGGCAGGCGCTGGGGGCCCGGACTCCCGGGGCCCCTTCCAAGGCCCCCCGGCGGGGACCATCTCGCTGCGGGCCTGTCTCCAGCGCCCCGCTTTCCGGCAGCTCCGTGCGTGCTCGCAGAGCTCTCGCAAATCTTTAGGAGGCGGCATGAGAATTATTAATGGAGGGAAAAGAACGGATTATGCCAAATAAATCCTTCCCACGCAGCCAAAGCCTCGCCGAGGGAGGGAGGGGGCGCGCAGCAGCCCCACGAGGGGTCTGCATCCCTCACCCGGGCCTGACAGCCACGTTACCATGGACATGGATTCGTCAATAGTATCGATCGGAGCCAGCGCCAATGGCTCCCCGGGAAGGGCCAGGGCTGGGCCGCCGGCTCCGCCCCCGCGTCTGGGCCCCGCGACGCCCCGGGCACCGCGCGCAGGAGCATCTCCAAGGGGGACGCGGCGGCGGCGGGCGCGGGGAGGCCGGACCCAGACCGCCCCCGGGGGCGCCTCGGTCTGCGCATCTGTCCAATGGGCCGAAGGCACCACCTGCCCTGCTCCATCCTCACCGGGAAAAGCCGATGGGCTGGAAAGAAGGCCCCCTTGCCCCCAGACCCTCCATGCCCCAGGCAGGAGATGCCTAGGCCGCTGGATTAAAAGCCCAGTTTTAGAACCCAGAAATAATAACAATAACAGTGGTCCTGGTAACACACACACAAACCCCCTCTATGCAGTATTACCCTCGGGGCTCACAACCACCCTCTGAACTCGGGGCTGCCATCCTCCCACTTTGCAGATGAGAACCCTGGGGCACAGAGACGCTTAGTAATGGTCCAGGGTCACGCTGCCAGCAAAGTGACAAAAGTAAGATTCGAACCCAAGGAGTTGAGCGGCAGCCTGGGCTCTGAGCGGCTCGGCTCTCCCGGCTCGCGTCTCTTCCTTTCTCACTGCTAGCCCCCCCACCAAAAAAAAAGCACAGGCCACCCACGACGACGTGCACAGTAACGCCCGGGCCCCCCCCCCCCCCCCCCCGGGCTCTGCCGGCGCGCAGAGCCCCTTCCATCAAAGAAGCCGCAGGGACCCAGATCTGGTCTAAAAAGGGCAAAGTCAAGGCCACCGATAAGACAACCCAACGAGCCCAGAACTCCCCCATCCAGCCCACAGGGATCCTCTCCCCTCCCCCCTCCCTCCCTCCCTCACACATCCTTCCTCCAAATCTGCAAAAGGGAAAAAAAATCATAATAAAACCAGTTCTCACCAACAGGGGGGGAGGAGGAGGGGGAGGAAGGGAGGAGGCAGAGCCGCCAGCACAGATCCGCCTCCGCCGCCTGCACCAGACCCTGGGAGAGCCGGAGCGCGCACAGCCGGCGGAGGACACGCGCTTCCAAAAACACAGACCTACAATGTAAAAATAACGCCGGGCGCCCCACGCTAATTGGGCCCGGGCGACGGCGGCTCACAGGTACAGCGTGTCCCTCCCTCCCGCCCGCCCGCCTGGCCCTCTCTCCCTCCCTCCCTCGGGCTTTTTCCTGCAAGCGTTCGGGGTGAGGAAGGCGCGCCCCACGGTTCCCCCGCTCCCCACGGGTCTCTGGGGATGCTCCCCCAGCACATGGACCTGGGGCCTCTGGGTCCAGCCCAAGTGGGATCAGCTCTGAATTCCAACTTCCCAAACTAGTGGCATCCGAAGTATCCACACAGCCCGGGGGAGGGACCAGGAGGCGGCCCAATGAGGCGTCACCAGCAGCGGGAGGCAGGCCCAGACACCAGGAACACCGGCCCGCGGGGGAGGGGGGAACAAGGGGCGCCTCTCCCGGGGGCACCCCCACCCAGCACCCCCCCGGTCCCTTGACCTGGAGCGGCCGCGCCGCCAGCCCCCTCCCCCCAGCCGGCGGGAAGCCCCCATGCGCCCCTCCACAGGAGCCAGGCCGGGGACCCGGGGTGCCATCTCCAAGAGCTCCCCAAACCCGCTCTGACCGCTGGAAAATAAGGCGCAGCGTCGCTCCCGCAAGTCCGGGGCTGCTTGGGGAGGAGGGAGGCGCATGGCGGCCATGCCCCCAGGGCTGGGGCACTCGGTGGGGGGCTGCCCTGCGCATTTCCAGGGCGCCCCCCCGCCGGCCCACCCCCACACCACTTCCCTCCTTCCCGCCCCCTCGCTGGGGAGCTGGAGTTCCCCTAAGTTCCCCGGCGCCCCCACGCACGCGGGCCGCAGTGTCGCTGGGGCGCCTAGCTCCCCAGCAGGCCACCCCCCGAGAGCGCCAACTCGGGAGTGCAGGGGCCCGGCCAACTCCGCCGCGTGCGCAGCCCGAGCTTCCCCCGATCCCCCGGAAGCGTGCCCCGTGCCTCCCCCCCGCCCTCCGCGGGGACCCCCCGGTCCCAACTCACCTCGCGGAGGTGGCGGCGGCGGCGCCCGGGCTCGGGACGCGCTCAGGCCGCCCGGGCGCTCAGGCAAGCGGCGGTGCGGATCCGGCTAGGGGCGCGCAGCAGGCCGGGCCTCCAGCCGGGACGCGATCCTCCCGCCGCCGCCTCCTAGGGCGCCGGCCCCGGGTCCCCGGCCCGCAACTTAGCGCGCATCGCGGGGCGCAGGGCGCGGGCGCACGGCTCGGGCGGGGCGCGGGCGGACGCGGGGCTCCGGTGCGGCCCGGTCTGCCCGCGGCTCCGCTCCCGGGCGGCGGTGGCGGCGGCGGCGGCGGGAGGGGGAGGAGGGGGCGGGGCGGGAGCCCGGGAGGCGGTGGCTCGGCCCCCCGCCCGCCCCGGCCCGGCCCCCTCCGGCTCCTTAAAGGGCCCGCATCGCCTGCCTGGCCCTGCGCGCACCACTCGCGCGCACACGCGCGCGCACACACACACACACACTTGGGCGCGAGGCCGAGTTTCTTTTTAGCCCTCCTCCTCCTCCCCAGCCCCAGATACTTCCCTGGAATTGCGTTTCAGCTATTAAATTCTAACTCAGGAGTGGCCAGTGGATGGGGAGGAGGCTCACGAGGAGGGCCGCACGCAGATGCGCGGGGACACGCGCGGTCCAGCTCAGTCCCGGCCGCTGTAGCGCACAGTAGGACGCAGAACTCGCAGCAGCGGACATTCCCACGCTGAGCCTCCCCAGATGCAGGCGAGGAGAGCCCGCGGGGATACTCACGCCCCCACCCCGGCAGACATGGCGCAGCCTGGGACGTGGACTCGAATCTAAGGTCACCCACAGCTAAACAGTGGGACGCACACACGAATGCACACACTAGAACCCCCGTCTCGTGGGGGTGGGGATTCCTGACGCTGGACGCTGCTCTTTCACGGTAGGGCTCCATAATGCGTTGTTGAGTGAACCCACTTGGGAAATTCAGGGACACAGATGCGCAGACTCGATGCTGCAAGCCTGTGGTGGGGCACACACGTCCAGGAGCACACGAATGGCGGGTCACAGACAAGCACACGTGTGGACCGCCGCACACAGGCGCTCACAGCTCCGACAGGAACCCCGCTGGCGGCCCTGACAACTGGCTGTCCTCATTCGCCCCCTCCTACCCCCGCCCAGGATGCCCCCCCAACCAGGGGAGGTCTGTTTCAACAGCAGAGGGCACGGGAGCCCCGGCCCGGAGCCTCCCTCCTCCCCTGCTTCCCTTAAGATGTGGGAGAGTTTGAATTTTTTTTTTTTCAGTTCAACTTTCCTTTTTTGGAGCGGCGTCTCAGCAGATTCAGTTGTGCCATCTGCCAACATCTGAGAACCCCCAGGGGGAGCGGCAATGGCTGCGGCGGGGAGGCGGCCATGCGGTTTCCAGGGCCCAGCGCGCCTCCTGCCAGCAGGCGGGGGCTGCCCGCCTCCCCTGCGGCAGTTTGTCCTTCTCTGCCCCCTCCGGCTGCTAGTTCTTGGGTGGGGTGGGGGGGTGGGGGGTGGGGAGAGCACCTGGGGCTAACAAAATTTGGAAAAATGGGAGTGTATGTGGAAGGGCGAGGAGCAGTTTGCAGCTTGGAACAGAGGGGGTCACAGGTCAAGTGTCCCCACCCCACCCCGGGGTCTGGCCCCCCAGCTCCGCTGGTATCCAACCGGCCCGTGGGAATCCACCGGCAAAAAGCCAGAGCTGCAGAAGGAGGGTCTGGCCGTCCCCAGGGGCTGGGGGAGGGAGAGTGGGAACAGGGGGCCCCCCAGCCAGCTCCCCCCAGCAGGCAGCCCTCCTAGGCCCATCCCCAGTGTCACCTGAGAACACTCCGGATCTGCATTGTCAGGAGATCCAGCTGGGGTTTGGCCCTGGAAGAGGAGGGTTTGGGGTACCTTTAGGGGTTCCCTCTCCTGGCTTCTGCCTCCCAAGGGTTGCCCTGGGGTTTGGCTGAGGCTGGGGGCATAGGAGGGGGTCAGGCAGGGAGACTGTCGGCTTTGTAACGTCCTGGGGTCACCTGGAAACCCCTCAAGGGAGCCAAGCAGAGACTCCAAGGGCAGCGTCCTCTGCGCGGACCGTGGTGCAGATGGAAACACCGAGGCCAGGAGTGGGGAGGCGTCTTTCCGAAGAGCATCTGCCGTCTCTCACCCACTCCCGTCGACCCGGTTATTAATCCGGCCTCCTGGGCGGCGGGATCTCATGAACTCTCCCCAGAAACTCTCAGAGGGGAGGTCCTGGTATTGACCCCACGTTACAGATGGGGAAACTGAGGCCCAGGGAGAGTAAGAGCCTCACTTGCTGGACTCACTCAGCTAGTGATTCCAGAGGGGCGCTCAGAACCCCGCTCCGCAGGCCTGAGCTGGGAGGAGCCGCCGCCGAGCCCCGCCCACCGCCAGCCCCGCAGGTCGGCTCCTCTCCAGCGCCTCGGGACGGCTTGCTCCCGCGCTCTGAGCGGCAACCCCAGGGATCCACAAGTAACTGATGGGAACAGCAGCTTTGAAAAATTGCCAAAGAACACTCTGCCCCCAGCCAGCCTCTAAGCCCCCCGGACTGCAGGTTAGTAACAATACTAGCTAAGAGCTTCCCACACCTCTCCTTAAGCCTTCGTGAGGGTGAGACTGTCACTATACCCACTTTATGGGTGAGGAGACTGAGACTGAGTTCAGGAAGTCACCAAGGACGATGGGCACCATGTAGTAAGTGGCCCTGGCCGGATGGGAACAGGGTGAGGGATGTGGTTTACATCCAGAAAGCTCTGGCCCACTGTCCCTCTGCAATCATTCAACCATTCCCTCCTAAATACTTGACAAGCTATCGAGCTCACCCCTGCCCCAGGACCTTTGCACTTGCTGTTCCCTCTGCCTGAGACAGCAATCTTCTGACTTCAGGTCCCAGCTCAGTGTCGCCTCCTGAGAGAGGCCCTCACTGACCCTCTGTCTAGCACCCCCAAGGCACTCGCTAACCCGTCACTCGTTCATTTTCTTCACCATTTATCACCACCGAAAATTATCTGGGGCGTTTGTCACTTATATCTTGTCTTTTGTCACCAGAATGTCAGCTCCCTGAGAGCAGAGACCTCATCTGTCTAGCTCACTGCTGTCTCCCCAGCCCACAGGAGGCAGTGGATTAAGATGTGTTGGGAATGAATGAATGGATGACACACAGGAGAGAAGGGGGCTGGCCGGGGGTCAGGCCCGGCCCTGGAGAACCCAGACACGAGTGGGAATGGCAGCCTCTCAGCCCTCTTTTCTAGCACTCTCTCCTCTGTCATATTTCAGAGTCCAGACTTTGCCTCCCTCCATCCATCTCAACCTGCAGGCCGGCGGGGTCTCCCCAGCACAGCTCGGGGCCCGGCACCCAGGAGACGCCCGTGCCGGCGAACTGGGTCCACAGGGCGACCACGGCATCCGATCCAGCTTCCAGCTGCTCCAGCGGGCCTGCCCCCCAAAATGCCCCCTGGGCAGGCCCGGGGAAGCCAGGCGTTTAGAAAGTCAGAACGCAGGCTGCAGGGCACGGGGCTCTGAGCCTCTTGACCCCAGCCAGCCCAAAGCCCCCGGCTGGCCTGGGGAGCACATGCAAGGAAACCCTCACTCTCGCGGCCTCTCTCAGTGACGGCCCTGAGGAGCATCTCCGGGGCCAGCCTCACGTGCACCCCTGGCCTGGGGACGCACGGGACATCTCCCACACAGTTTTCACACTTTTCACGTGCCTTAAAACAGGGGTTGCAAACTGAAAAGTCCACAGGGCCCGGCAGGAGCGAGCCAGTCACCGGAGGAGAAGTGATAATAGAGATGGGTGGGGCCTGTGGCCCACGCCTCGCCTGTCCCCAGGCATTCACAGCCACCCTCTGTTTAAAACACAAGTGCACCAAACCGCACATTCGGGGGGGCTGGCCTGTTCGTGACCTCTGCAAAGCATCGGCTCCCCAGGCCAGTTCCCCCTCAGCAGTCGGGGGTTCCCACCCAGAATGAAAGGGGCGGGGGAGCGGGAAGCAGAGACTTCCTCGTGCCCGGGGCATCCTCTTTCAAAAGGGCAGGCAGGAGGTGCAAAAGCTTGGTTTCCATGCATGCGTCCCAGCTTCGTCCATTCAGTGCGCACTTAGTAAGCTCCTACTGTGTGCCGGGCGCTGCGGGATGGAACAGTGAAGGAGATCAGGCCCGGCCCTCAGGAATGGGCATCAGTGGGGAGCGGACACTCCAAATAGGAAGTTATGTCAATGCCTGGGGGCTGAAAAACCTTTAAAGGGTAAGAAAAACATGCGGCTGTTCAAAGCAAAGTTAAATTTCAGGCCACAGGGGGCTTTGGAGGGACCGGGCGCGCCCCAGATCCCCGTCCCTCCCCGCACAGAGGCGTCGGGAGCCCCCTCCAGCCCCACAGTCCTGCAGGAGCCCTCCCCACCCCCACACTGGCTGCAAGAAACTGCAGTGTCACCACCCTCCCCCCTTCCTGGCATCTGCACCTTTATTTATGACACCGTGTGCCTTTCAGAAAGAAGGATGGGGAACAGGATCAAGCCCCTGTCTGACGGCCTGATTACCTCTGAGGACAGCCGGCCCGCTGTCCCCCAGGGCTGCATTTCTGGGGTGTTCTCCTGTCCCCCAGGCATCTGCCTGAGTCTCTGCACCAGGGCAGGACCGAACAGAGACTTGTGCCTTCAAGGGGAGACATCCAGCGGGGACAGCGGTGCCCACAGCCCCACGTGTGGGCGGCCAGCACGGCCCAAGGGGACCCCGGTGGGCTGGCTGCGTGCGTGCCGGGCGCTCCTCCAGGGGAGCAGTCTGCAGCCTGCCGAGCGAGCACAGGCTGTGCGTTCCCAGGGCAGAGCTCCCAGCTACACTGTGGGCACAGAGGCAGGTGCAGAGCTGGCGGCGCAACGTGGGACCTTCTGTGCAAAAACGGAGGGGGGGTCAATGTGCACGTACATGCTTGACTCTCGTGCATGCTTCCGGAAGGGTGTTTATTAATTCAGGAGTGCCTACTATGTGCTAGGCGCCACGCCAGGTGGAGGGAATTCAGCAGTGACAGAGACAGGCAAAGCCTCTGCTGCTCGGAGCTGACATTCAGAAGGGGAGATGCCTGAGGAAAAGCAAATGAATCCATTATACATTGTATCCAAAGGTGCTAAGTGCTGGAAGAAAAAATAAATCAGGAAAGGAAGACAGTGTGTACCACTGGGGTGGGGAGGCCCCAGGCAGGAAGCTGACATGTGAGCAACCACCCAACAGAGGTGAGGGAGGGAACCATGTGGTATCTGGGCAGAAACGGAACGGGCAGAAGGTGCAGCCTGTGCAAAGGCCCTGGGGTGGGAACACGCCTGGCGTATTCAAGGACAAGAAGGAGGCCAGTATAAGGAGAAGGAATGGGGGGGGCAGTACGGGCAGGGACGTGGTGGGAGCCTGGAGCGGCTGCAGGAACAGGAGATCGATACCAGGAGTTGCCTCGGGCGGCGGTGGGGGGGCTGGGAGCTGGGGCTGAGGTGGGGGCAACTACTTTAACCATGTCCCATGTGAACTGTGTAAAGATGCATAACGAAAGCTCTTTCTTTTTTTTAAGCGTGGACATCTGGTTTTGGACGTCCCTGCGTGCGCTTCTGGGTTTTTTCCTGAGATTCAAGGAGGTCTCCTTTCCAGCATCTTTGCGCCACATTTGCTGTTTCTCAGCCTCCCGGAGAATGTCAGGAATTAGCCCCTGGGTGGCCTGACCTCCCAGCTGGGCCTGGGAAGCCGAGAACAGACCCTGCCTTCCCAGGGCGGCGGCCGTGCCCGGCTGTCGGGATGCGGGAGGAGTCCACACACGCAGGGGCTGCGGCCCCCGGCCCTCGGAGCGGCCCTGGCCTGCGTGGCCCGTGACGGCCCAGAGCTCAGGCCTCTGGTCAAGCACAGATCAGAACCCAGAGGCCTGTCCGCCGCTGGCGAGGCCTGTGGTCTTGGAGTCGAGCACGTGGGTCCCTCCTGGGTCCCCTCTGGCTTCTGCCCGACGGAGCCAATAATAATTCTCACTCTAAAAATGTCCAAGTGGCAGGTTCACCTGACTCCGAGGGGCCCTCCAGGCCTTTTAGTGCCCTTGTTGACGGCCCCACACTGTGTGCACACGGCCCCAAAATCCCGGGGGAGGCCCCAGGTAGCAGGGAAAGCAAGTTGAAATGGAAAGAATCCACAGTTTTGAACCAGATCTAGATTCTGACACCTCATGCAGTCACTCAACAAACGTGTCTCAGGCTGGCCCTGGGACCCAGCAGTGAATGGGACGCGCATGGAGCCGGGAGTCCAGGGTGTGGAGAGAGGGCCCGGCCGTCTGTCCGGGCGCCCTGCAGCAGGGTCAGGCTGTGGAACTGGCCTCTGGGGGCAGTGCCTCATTCAGAGGGCAGAGGCCACTTAATGCCCTGCGTGGAGCCCCTTCCCTTCCGGGCGGGACTTGGGGAGTCAGAAAACAGACAAGTGAAGAAAGAATATGGTGAAAATGTTGGTTTTTGCCACAAAGGTAGCAACCTGGGCACCGAGAGAGCGAGAGAGCTGGAGGGAGGGGAGAGAGACAGGTCTGAGACGGGGTGACCAGGGAGGGAGGGCTTCCCGAAGGAGGTGACACTGAAGATGGCGTCCAAAGGTTGAGAAGGAGGAGCCAGAGGGTGCGGGAACAGCATTCTGGGGGAAGGAAGAGCAGACACAAAGCCCAGGCCGTGGGAAGTGACTTGGTACGTTCAGAGAATGGACAACAGGCCAGCATGGCTGGGGTGTTAGGATGGGCAACTCGCTTCACCTCCCTGAGCCTCAGTTTCCCTCGTCTGTAAAATGGGCCACACTCCCTGCCTGGCCAACATCACCGGTGCTTCTGGGAATCCAGTGAGCTGACACAGTCCAAGACCCTCCACAGGCCTCAAGAGCTGGGGCCTTCCGCATCTCACAGAGCGCTCTCCAAGAGCCCTTTAAGACGGGCCGCGGGCTCGGGAGCCTCTCCCAAGGTCACTGATCTAGATGGGCTGTGTGGCAGGATGGTTAGGTACACATACCATGGAACCAGATGGCCGGCTGTGTGGCCTTGGGCAAGTTATTCAACCTCTCTGAGCCTGTTTCGTAATCTGCACAATGGGGAACAGACCCTCTCTTGTAGGATTACTGTGAAAATCATGAATTAATGTGCGTAAAGCAGGCACTGCCGGGCACGTAGTAAGCACTTTATAAGCGTAAGCTACTTTTCTTTCTCGCTGAGGCGCCCAGTAACCTGATAAAACTGGAACTACTACCGTCCCCACCACACACATGAGGAAACCAAGGCTCGGGAGGCACCACCAGCCCAGGCCATCACCTGGGAAGCGAGTCACCTTTGAGCCCAGCTCCATCTGGCTCCGGAGCCTTCTCTGCACCATCCCGGAGGTCCAGATGGGTCACTGTTGTCGCTGTCATTTCCACAGCTCAGAAGAAGCCTTCAGGCCAGCGATGGAGTAAGCAGCCACAGGCGACACAGGGTTGATGTCCCTGTACCCAAAAATATGGCTCCCTGGCCCCCCTGTGGAATGTGGTCGGTTTGAATTGTCAATGTCATCGCACCTGCCATCCCAGGATGCTCCGTTTCGCTAGACTATGTTGCCAGGACCAGAAAAGCAAGACGGATGCAGCAGGGAAGGGGAAGGGCCTGGGTGGCTTCCTCAAACACATCTGCAGTGCTGCCTCAGGGCCCTTGCACTGACTGTTCCTTCCACTTGAAATGCTTTTCCCCAGATGGCCCTGCCTTGCTCTCTGGCCTTCCCCGTCCTTGATGAAATGTCGTCTGCCCGCTCTGAAAGGAGCCCCTCTCGAAGCTCCAGTCCTCGGCTCCTGCTCTTTCTCCTGGAACTCACCACCTGGTGTCCTAAGCCAACCCCCCCCCCCCCAGGGGGGAGGCCCCACAGGGAGAGGTGACGTGTGGGGACCCGGGCGGCAGCCGAGGAGGACCCGCCCCCAGAGGTCCCTAGGCTTGGCTGGGCCCATCCCCCGCCAGCTGGGAGCAGCGGGGGGGGGGGGGGGGGGGAAGGACAAGCCCGGGCCAGGTGAGGGGCGGGGCGTGCGCACCTGTGAGGCAGTTCCCGGCTGGAGGGGAAATTTCGGTTCTCGCTCCTGGGCCTCCTTTGAAGCTATTTATGGAACGGGACACGCCGGAGCCCCTCGGCCTCCACTCTCAAGGCTCTTGGAGTCCAAGCCGCGGGTGAAGGGTGTCCCACGCGGGCGGGTCAGGCTCCTCCCATCCCGTGCGTCATCTTTCCGAACCTCGCCGTGCCTCAGTTTCCTCCCCTGTGAAACAGGCACCCCCTTGCCCGTGGGTGGTCCTGAGGAGAGCTGGGACACTGATGCGAGGCCTACAGCGCCGCCTCGGGGATTCTGGCCTTTGCCGTGCTTGCTCTTTGAGCTTTCATTTGGTTGTTCCAGCCACTCTGCTTCGTCAATTCATTTGACAAATATTAACTGAGCACCTCAGGGCCAGGCAGCGTTCCAAGCAGGAGATACAACAGCAACCAAGCCAGGGCACGGCCCCTGTCTGCAGCAGCTGATAGTCGTTCAGTAACATCCATTATGATCCAAGAAACGGAAACCCCAGCTCAAATCAGCTTACACAACGGGATCGCTTGGTAATTCCCATAGCAAGAAATCAGGAGGACGGCAGTTCTGAGTCCCATTGTCATGGGCCCCCAGCTTCTTTCCATCTTTCTGGTTTCCCATCCTCTGCTTCATTCTCATCCCAAATTCCCTCATGACCACAAAATGGCTGCCACTGCTCCAGTTAATACATCCAGGCACAACAGCCAGCACATGAAGAACAAGAAAACTTCCCCAAATCTCACAGCAGCCCTTCACTCATGTCTCATTGGCCAGAACTGGCTCCCATGCCCAGGGCTTAACCAATCTCTGGCAGAGGAAATGGGATCCAAGCAACCGCCTGAGACCAATTTGGATTCCCCCCAGAGCTGAGGGTGCATCACACTTTCCTGAGTCACAGGGAGAGGCAAGGGTCTTTAAATAAAATCAGGCTCCTACAAGAAAACAGGGGATCATTGCTAGGGCATCAGATGGTCTGGGTTCAAATCTGGCTCTGCCATATTCCCTCTGAGTCACTCTCTGGGCCTCAGTTTCCTCATCTGTAAAATGGGCATAATAACGGGACCTAGTTCGCAGGATTGTCCTAAGAATAAAATGAGTCAAGGCAGGCAAAGCTCGGCTCTGGACCAGCCTCACTACCACCCTCGCCCCCTCGGCCCCCTCCCCAGGGCAGGGCCCAGAACGTCAGTGCTGTCCCACTGCCTTGAGTGTACACTTTTTTCTAGTTTCTCCCCAAATTAAGACGGAAAGCTGCTCAAGAGGACTGCATCTCAAGACCCCGTCCCAGAAGCTGGTGGGGAAGGACCGGGCGAGCCCTCTGCCCAGGACAGCCATGTGAGAGGTGCTCCTAAGAGTGGGGCGCTGGCTGAGCGTTAGGCACACGGGACCTGTCCCCCCTCCTACCTTGATCAGCCACATGGCAGGTGAAGAAACCGAGGCTCAGAGAAACACAGCAACTCGGCCCAGCGCGCCCAGCACAGAAGCTAGCGGCAGGTACAGACCGCACAACGTGCCAAACCCCCCATTGGCCAGAATTGGGTCACGTGCCCATCGGCTCACTTCAGACCAATCAGGGCCTTCCCTGGAGCGGGGGGCGGGCCCAGCCGCCCGTGGGGCTCACAGCTGGTGGAGCGGTGGGAACCCCAATAAAATCGGGGTTCCTCGGGCAGGGTGGGAACCGGCAATGTCCCCTCCAGCGGTCTCTTCGGACGTGTCATCCGCGGGTGAGGCGCTCTTCAGTGGGGAGCTTTTTAATAGGTTTTAGACGGACCTTTTTAAGAGTGATTAATTTTTATAATAGTTGTTATAACCTTTTATTTGTGGCAAGTGATCCCGATTTTCCTTTTATGATAGCTGTGCAATTTCCTTTTAAAAATAAGTTTAGATCCCATCTTTCTGAACTTTGAAATAGTTACACGAGAAAATAAAATTTAAAAAGTTCAGGCAAATTCTCATATACTTTCCAGCCACTTTGGAAAATGCTACCTACCGTGTCTGAACCCGTGCCCACGTTGTGACCCCACGATGTGTCCCGCGTCCGTGTGTTCATCAAAACACGTGCACAAGGGTGTCCGCACAAGTTTATTCACTACAGCCGGAGGAAAAACCACCCCAATGCCCGTCCACCCAGAGTGAATAGAGAAATTCTGTATATTTACCCCACGGAAGACTAGAGCGCAGCTACCTGTAGCACGGCTGAAACCAGACACGAAAGGGTCCAGACGGTACGATTCTAGTGACTTAAAACCCCAAATCAGGCAAAACTAACATGCGGTCAGAAGTAGGGTAGTGGTCACCCTTGGGGGTAGTGATTGGAAAAGAGGTCCAGGAGGGGGGTGCCCTGGGGGGCTGGGAATGTCCTGTTTCTCTTTTTTTAAAGGTTGGCCCTGAGCTCACATCTGTTGCCAATCTCGTGGGGTTTTTTCTTCTCCCCAAAGCTCCCCAGTACATAGTTGCATATTTTTAGTTGTGGGTCCTTCTAGTTGTGGCGTGTGGGATGCCGCCTCAGCGTGGCCTGATGAGCGGTGCCGTGTCTGCACCCAGGATCCAAACTAGCAAAACCCTGGGCCGCCAAAGCGGAGCACGCGAACTCAACTACTCGGCCGTGGGGCCGGCCCTGCCGTATTTCTTGAAGTCGGTGCTGGTTACTCCGTGTTCATTTTATGAAAATTCTTTAAGTTGTGCCTTTTCTCTATGTAAAATATTCTTTAATAAAATGTTCTAGAAATTGAAGCACTTTGAAGAAAAATATTAGCTAAACAACAGAACTGATGGTGCACTGGTGTCTGAATGTGAAGGTTTTCGGGCATGACTGGAGTCTGGGAATCCGTCTGATGCCGTCATCGTTATCCGGCCTATTTTGGGTGGTTGGAGTGGAATGCACACAAACACCTGTTGCAGATAATGCAGACTAAGAGGAGGATGAGGGGACAGACAGGGCATGAACAGCACTATTTGTTTAGAGGTTATTTCATTTAGCATTTGATGGCAATAAATCTGTGTTCAGTTCTGGGGTGGCCTCTTGATACCTCCTCTTTTTGGAACAGCTTTGGGAAGGCCCTGCCAGGTCTCAGCAAATATAAAACATGCCTGCTATCCCTGCCTAGTCTACTCCCAGGGCAGGCATTACTAATCGATCCCAGCACTCTTCTCCCTTGATTCCAGATAAAGCCTTTAATTCTTTGCAACACAGTGTCAAAGGGAGCTGCTGCAAACAATTGCCGCTGGCACTTGGGTGACATGTGCTTGACATTCCAGACCTAAACGTCTGCCCTGCCTTAATCAGGAGGATGCTAAGCCATGGGTCCCACCTCTGCGGGGGACACACCCAGGAGACCCCCCCATGCCCAGTGGAGAGCGCAGAAGAGGAGAGGTCGGCAGCTTCTGCAGGGACTGTGGCTACACTGCCTGGTCCCTGGACACCGTCCTCTGTTCTCCATCCTCCCAGCTCAGCCCCCAGCTGCCTTCCCACAACCCAGCCCCTCCCTCCCACGCAGCCTTCACTTCGACAGAAGGTCTCACGTGTGTCCACTTTGTGACCCGAGTACGAGCAGACCCACAAAAGCCCCTCTAGTTGTCATGGGCCAGAGTCCTCTCAGTTAGTCACCTCTCGTTCTGTGTATCAATGAGGGAGAGGCACAGGAGACAAGAGCGGATTCGTCTTGGCTTCGGGGGCCATTTAGGACTCTCTCCCATGCACAATATTTGCATAACTCATCATTTGATTAGGCTGGGTTTTTCCTTCTTTTCCCAATAGTAGCATCTCAATTTTCCTTTAGGCTCCTTTCCTGTCCCACTGCTAAATGAAATAATCTCTACTGTGATTTGTATAGAGGCTATGGCACGGTCCCGGGCACGGTCATGGGGATTGGCTCAGGACTGGGCATAACCCCCAGTGAGGCCAATCAGAGCTGCCAGTAACCCAAGCTTTCAGGCAAGAAGTGCCCGCTGTCTGCGCAGGTTGCCAAGGTGATACGAGGTGATCCAACAGCTGTTGGCACCGTCTTTCCTCCACTTGAGGAATCCACCTTAGAATGAAACCAATACGAGGGAAAGCAGATCCAACGGACGGCAGGATGCAGATGCCAGTCATGTTATTTAAGCACCCAGATCCAGCCATGCCTGAAACTGATGGACCTCCAGACGTTTCTGCTTAAGACCATTTGAACTGGATTTCCAAAAGACTCTTGACTAATACAGGTTAAAATAAATAAATACTAAAATAAGTCTGAGTAGCTTACGAATAGATAAATAACTATTAGGGAAAATGACCTCAAAACATGTGGGATAGGAATAATATTGCCAGATAAAGCAGATGCCGAGAACACAAGGCAGATAATCAAGGCATTGATCCTTCTTGCTATAAAGATAATGAAGCGACTATTCTGCAGATCCTTTGGGAGGGCAGGGTCCTCAGTGGCCATCTGGTCTACCAGGGTGGTCTCCCCATTAAAACAGGAAATTGACCTCGGTTGGCACAAGGTGGCTCAGTGGACCTGTGTTAGCTTCTGTGATTATCATATTTTCTTCTGAACAGTCACAACCCATCTGTGTAAAACTCGGTTCCAGAATTCTGCTAAGCTCTCTTGCTGTCAGACATAGCCCATCTGGGCTTTCCAGAATCCACATTATTTTCCGTTTTAGAAAAGCGGGGTCCTTGCCCATCTTCAGACACCACGTACTTTCCAGCCGCTCCTCTTGGGCCTCCGTTCACTGCCTCCTGGCCAGCCACGAATTCAGTTCCTCAGTGGGACACACCTTCCTCCCTTGGGAGCTGAAAGAACGTTTGTCCGCAGTGGTGAAGGCAGGACTGCATCAAAGATGAGTGACTCAGCGTTCTTCCTGCCGTCTGACCCCGCGACCCCGTCCCTGCACAGCGGAGCCGTCTCTGACATCTCATTATTTCTCCGGAATTTCTGACATTGTTCTTTGTGTACAATTCACCTGGAGACGTTATTACTTTTAAAAAATGACACACGCACGTGTTAACACATAAAATCACTTCCAACAGACCCAAAGGATATACGATTAAAAAGTCTGTGCCCTTCCCAGCCTGCAGCCCCCGGTCCCCTCGCCAGGCCCAGCCCAGCCGTCAGCTTCTCCTTCTTCCAGAGACGTGTGTGCGTGTTCCATGCTGGGATAGACATGTGTGTACAGATATGTGTGTCCTCCCCTGCGTCTGCATGTTCACTGTCTAGTTCAGGACACTGTCCTCGCTCCAAAGAGAAGGCTGTTCCATCAGCAGTCACTCTCCATTCCCGACCCCCAGCCCCTGGCCACCCCCAACCTGCTTCCTGTCTCTGTGGATCTCCCTGTTCTGGACGCTTCACATGAATGGACTCCCGCACTGTGGCCTTTGGCTTCTGTCACTTAGCGTGAGGTTTTCAAGGGTCATCCAGGTCGTAGCAGGTGTTGGTATGTCACCCCCCGTCGTGGCTGAGTCAGTGCATTGTGTGGGTGGACCACACGTGTTTATTCATCATCCCTTGATGGGCTCGGGGCCGCTCCCGGCCCCTGGCTCTCGTCACTCCTGCCGCTCTCGACATTCACGTGCTCGGATCTCAGTCCCGGTTTTCAATTCCTTTGGGGTGAACACCTGGGAGCAGGACTGCTGAGTCACAGGGCAAGTCTGCGTTTCCCATTGTGAACTGCCAGGCTGTTTTCCACAGCGATGCACCGTTTTACGATCCCACCAGCAGCATGGAGGCCTCCAGTTTCTCCGCATCCTCGCTGAGCCCTGTCATTGTCTGTTTCCTTTCTTCGTAGCCTCCTCACACGGGTGAAGCGGTGTCTCCTGGTGCTTTGGATGGACGTTGCCCTGATGACTAAGGATGCCCTCTTTTCACACGAACGTGGCCTACTCTACACACCATTTTGCCTCTTGAATATTTGCTCAACAATCTGTGATCAGAGCTAATCCCGTATCCGTGTCACATCCAATCCGTATTCTCCTCGGAGCTGCACGCTAGCCCACCATCCAGACAGATCCCGGCTCCCCGTGCCCCACGCTTCCACATGACACCGCGACAGGCAGCCCCAGGGGACGACTTTGTGGATGTTCCTCTCATTTCCTTAAGTTTCTTTCCCAAAGTCGAGTGCGGCCCCTCCCTGCTGATTCCGTCTGCGGGAGGCCCTGGTCTCCGTCCCCCATAATCGGCCATAGGAACTCAGCGCCCCCTGCCCGCCACAATCAGGGCTGTTTCTGAGCCCTCGCTCTGTTCTGGGCACTTAAGTTGATGGCGGGAATACGTTCTGAGGACGGTGGCGTCAGGCGGCTTTGCCGTTGTGTGAATGTCATAGAGCGTATTGTCACACACCTGGACAGCACAGCCTGCTGCACCCTGGGCTCCAGGTACTCATCCTCTGGAGCCGCCGTCGTCCACGCGCTCCGTCGTTGACCGCAGCGTCGCGATGTGGCCCACAGCTGTACGTGCTTTATTCTATTTCCTTGAGAGAACTTTCCCCGTTTTTCCGGAAGGAGTCTGAGGCAGGGGAGGGTCGCTCGTCCCTGGTTTCACAAGGTCACCCGTAGAAGCAGGATTCAGCCCAGTCCCCCTGACTCCCTGGCAGGTCCTTCACGTCCCTGCTGCTCTCTTGCTTGGGGGAGGGGTCTCGAATAGGGTGACCAACCATCCCAGTTTGCCCGGGGCAGAGGGGTTTCCCGGGATGGGGACCTTTACTGCAAAAACCCAGAAAGTCCCAGACAAACCAGGAAGAGTGGGTCGCTGGGCCTGGGGAGTCATCCCGCTGTGGCGTTGGGGATGCCCCGTCATGAGTCATTCATGCCTCCGCCCTCCCTCTGCTGCCCCGGGAACCCAGAGTCACGGACTGTGGTCCTCAGGGAGACGTCAGCCCACAGCCCTGACCCTCCATTTCCCTCCCCCGGTCTCTGGCCTGCGCAGCCTCTGTCCCAAATGTCCCCTCCCCTCCCACCCGGCCGCAGCGAGGCATCCGGACAACGGCCCACGGGGAGGCCAGCCAAGGGCCCGTCTGTCAGCCGAGAGAAAGCAAATTCCGGCCTTGCTGCCAAGGTTACCGAGTCGGCAAGTGGAGGAGAAGGCGGCGCCGGGCTCCGCAGTTTCCAGCGCTCCCATCACGCGGCCAGGACGGAGGGAAGCACGCGGGCTCCCGAGTGCAGAGGCCTCTGTCTGGGCATCTGTGTCCGGGCAAACGTGCCAAGGAAGTCGCACAGCTCCATGGCCCCGCAAGCCGGCCACAGCCTTGTCACGTCCTCAATCCTTCAGAACGGCTCGCTCAGACGGAGCCCGGGCCGCCCCAGCCTCTCCTCACGCCCTGATCCACCAGCCCCGTAATGAGCTTATTACCAGCCACCTCTGCTAATAGCCTTTCCCTTTATTACCGAGAAGGGAATTAAGGAGAACTGACAGAGGGCGGCCCGGAGCCCGTCTGTAACCCTGCATTTTCCTCCTGGGCGCCCGGCAACCGTGGCAGTCAGGGGACTGTCCACTCATCGCCCCCCCTCAGGCTCTGGTTCTTCGCGGACAGCTTCCTGATGGGCGTCTACACGGCTCCCCTCTCTGGTGGGCGCATCTCAAGTTCTGCTGGCCCTCAGGCTGGCGGAAGCCGAGGGCACAGAGGGGACAAGGGGGGTCCCGGGGAGTCCCCCAGAGGATGGGAGGAGGGGGAGAAGGGGACTCAGCTATCCCCTGTCCCCAGGCCTGGCCTGGCCTCCTGCCTCCTCTTGGCCTGGCCACAGTGGTCAGTGTGGTCCGTGGTGGTGCATCTGGCGTCTCAGTCCCGTGGCAGGTGCTGTCATTCGTCCACCCAATGGCCACTGTCCCGGCTTGTTCTTGATGGGAGAGGCTGCCTCCCCGGTGGAGGCGGAACCTTCCAGCCCCTGACGTCCCAGCGCAGGGCACCGTGTGCCGCCGGCCGATGCCCTCGGACACCGTTCCCAGGGCTCTGTGGTGGGTCCAATGGCTCACGCCCGGGACCTTCTTCAGAGGACTCACTTTGTGCCGCTGGAGCCTCCGGGCCTGGAGCTGATGTCCCTGGAGACTGGCCGGCAGTGGCCGGCGGGCCCAGGGGACGGGAGCCCAGCCCCTTTGCCTCAAGGAGAGACAAGCTCTGCTTTCTGCCCGGAGCTCCGTGGGCCCCAGCCAAGCGCACGGGTGTTCATGATGGAATCTGTGTTCTTAGGCAGATGCTGAAAATATTGATAACAAGAAGCAAAATCAATAGAGCTTAGCCACACGGCTAAGCCCGTGTGAAGCTGACGAGACTAGGAAGGACCCCCTCCTCCTGTCCTCCCGTCCTCTGGGGGCTCCCCGGCCTGGCCCCGCTGTGCCCTCGCTGTTGGCCAGCCTGAGGGCCAGCAGAACTTGAGACGCGCCCGCCTGAGGGGAGCCGTGTGGACGCCCGTCAGGAAGGTCCCCGTGAATCCCTTCCAGCTGCCGGGGCGTTGACCCCGCACGAGGCCGCCACACACTGTCCACGGGGCAGCGTCGTGTGTTTTCAAACTTCGCCGAAACTCACTGTACTCTTGCATGAATTATTTTGCAATTAGTATTTCCCGTTTGTTATTATGTTTTTGTAGCAAACCGAGCTCATTTGTTTCGACTGCCGTACGTGTTCCCTTAGCTGGACGGCTGCAGCTCACTTTTTCAGTCACCCGCTGACGGACACACTGGGCGTGTTCAGTTTTACCCAATTACAAACGAGGCTGCAGTGCAAAACCCTGTGCACGCTCCTTGAGGCCTTTGCTCGAGAACCATCCAGAACTCACCTCCTCACTCTGTACAGATGTTCAGAATGTCTCCGGTACAAGTCGGAAACACGATTCTCGCCGTAGGAGCTACCTGCACGGGATGCTGCCGAGAATGAAGCAGACACCACACCATGCCCGTCTGAGACGCCAAGGAAAGCGATTTGTCCTGAAACAAGATGCATTTCTACGAGTAAACGCTCAAATACGACTGCTCCTGTCGACCCCGCTAGACGGGTGAGGTGTCGCTCTGGATGCCACGGGTGACACGCAGGCAGGCACAGGCGTGCGGTGAGCTAGGGCGACTGCATCGGCGACGTGATCCGCCGAAGGGGCCCCCGCTCTTGGCACAGCTCTGGACCAAACCCAGCGCGCCCTCCCCTCCACTGCCCCCCTCATTCCGCTCCCGGAAGACCCCTTCACGTCAACAACCTCGTCAAAACTGCTTTCAGTTTCTTTGTACGACACAGTTAGGGTCTAGATCCGGTTCGTTATAAACAGAGTTTTCACCAAACAATGATGAGAGATTTGAAAATCTCATAGGAGGTGGGACCATTCTTTTCGGGGACTGTCCTCAGTGCCGCAGGAAGATTAGCATCTCAAGCCCCCATCCAAGAAAAGCCCTCAGCACCCCCCAGTTATTGTGACACCCAAAAACATCCCACAAGTTTACAAACGCCCCTGCTGAGGGGCACCACACAGCTTGGCAGGTAATGGCCAGGTGTGGCTTCCGTGGCCATCACATCTCCCAATCCAGGCTCACAGGGCAGAGCTGAAGTGCTGCTACTGGGGGCTGCAAACTCAGGGTCCTGTGACATTTCTCCCAAGCCCGGAGGACAGGGCAGTGTTCAGGACAATGGCTGGAAGGAGCCCTGGGCTTGGTCTTCCTCAAGAGATGCTATCACCCCATGCCAAGTCCAGTCACACCCTCGGGGGCTGGGACCTGGACCCCACCTTAGAGAACGGGGCCGTTTCCAAGGCATGTATGGACTGAGGACTGTCCTGTGGAATACGAATGAGCTAGTGGATGGGCCTTTTTGGGAGTCTTTTTTTTTTCAATTGGAGTGTAGCTTATGTACAGAAAAGCGCACAATGAATTTTCATATATGTATGCACTCCACTCCAGTCGAGACGTAGAACATTCTGGCACCCCAAGAGGTCCCCTCGTGCCCCTTGTGGCCCATCTCACCCTCGCCCCAGCCCCTGGCAGCCCTGACCTGGCTTCCGACACTGTAGCTTCAGTCTGCCTGTCCCAGGGTCCCTATCATCGGAATCGCGCTGGGCGTGTTGTTTCATGTCTGCCTCCCTTCACTCTGCGTCATATTTCTGAGACTCTCCTGTGTTGCTGCACATATTAGGGGCTCATTACTTTGGTTGCTAAGTAGTGTTCCATGGGGTGGATATGCCACGGTGTGGTTGTCCAGTCACCTGTTGATGGACGTTTGGGTGGTTTCCAGTTTGGGGTGATTACGAATACTGCCGCTGTGAATCTCGGGGTGCAGGCCATCATGTGGACTTGCATTGTCATTTCTCTTGGGTTAAATGCCCACAGGGCGATTGCTGGGTGGAATGAGAAGTGTAGGTTTGACTTTGTAAGAAACCCCTGAGCCATTTTCCTCAGGGCTGCCCGGTCTTGAGTTCCCGCCAGCGATGTGTGGGAGGTCCAGTTGCCTGTGTCCTCGCCAGCACTTGTTGTTATCAGTCTCTCTGCTGGGAGCCATCCTGGTTGGCGTGGGATCCTTTCTCACTGTGGCTTTATTCTCCCTGAGGAACAATGAGGCTGACGAGAGTGGACGTTACCGAGTGGAAAGCGCCCACCTCAGGAGGCCCCTCAGCAGAACCTCTTCATGTGAGGCCCAGAGCGACCCCCCCAACCCCCTGGGCTCCTCTGCCCGGACTTGGGATGGCAAAGTCTGCCTGCACAGCAAGCCCCCTGGGGCCCGAGGAGGGTGCCTCTGGGTAGCCGAAACCTGGAGCAGGAGTTCCCCACACTGTTCCAGAGGGAAGAGGCCACAGCCTGGGGCTGACGACTGACCCTGAGACCCCAGCCCCTGAGTAGACGGGGTCAGAGTAAACAGCGTGGCTTGGGGACCAGCCCTGTGATGGAGCGCCCACTGCCGTTTCCCACTATGGGACTCTGGGCGAGGAATCTCCTCTTTCACCTCGGTTTCCTCATCTGTCAGGTGGGTATCACAATAGGACCGTCTCACAGGGACGTTGTACGGAGCATCTCCCCTGGTGCCTGGCGCCCAGCGCGTGCTCAAGACGGCAAAGGCACAGCAACGCCTTCACTCCCCCACAAGGGCACAGCCACCCTTCAGAAAGATCTGCCTTACAGAGCCTGGGACGTCTTCACTCTCTCTTATTCACTCTTTTTTTTTTTTAGACACCAAAGCCTGGTTGGGAGCTGCCCTTGCCCGGTTTGAGCATCGCGATCCCGGGAAGGCCTGTGAAAATGCCGGCACTGCTGGGCCCCAGCCCGGGGGTCTCGCTCGGCAGGGCCGGGCTGGGCTGAGGAGTTGCGTTTCCAGCAAGTTTCTAGACGGTGCTGATGCTGCCGGCCCGGGGACCACCCTTTGGGGACGCTGGAGCGTCATATCCGTTAGCCTCCTGGGTCTCCACCTGGCTGGGTGTCAGAGTCACCTGGGGACACTTTAGAACCACATGTGCCCTTCCCTGCCCCCCCGGGACTGTGATTCCGTTGGTTTGGGGGGACCCCAGGGCATCCGCGTATGTGAGAAGCCCCCCAAGGGGACTCCCAGTTAACCGCCAGGTGAGAACCGCGGCCTCAGCCCAAAGCCACCTCTCCCTCTGCCTCAAGGAGCCCTGTGAATCCCCGTCTTGCTGTGAGGACCGTTTACACAGAGAGACGCGGGGAACCAGCCCCACCCGCCATGAGGACACCGAGCTCCTCGGTGTTGGATGTCACTATAAACCACCTCTTCAAGATGGCTCTAAAAAGCAGCACAGTGAGCGGTTCCTCCAGGAGTGCATTAATAATACAGGCCCACAGAGCAAAGGAGACAGTGTCCTAATTTATGCAGAAGGGCGTCTGCGGCCCGGGGTAGCATTTCCAGCGGCTGCGTCACACTCAGATTCAGAACCTGCCGTGTCTGAACCGTTGTGGACACGAGGGGTGCAGACACATCAGCCGCCCTGTTTGATGACTCAAACCACGACGCCAGAGGCGGGCAGGGAGCCGGAGGATGGTGCTCCGCGGACGTAAGTGGAACCGGGAGAAGTTCTTCATGCTCTGTACCATCCTACGGCGTGCGACCGTGAGTCGGCACCACAGACAGACAAGCTCTATCGCTGACGGGCACGTGCAAGCCAACGTTGGAGTCAAATTGATGCTCAAACTTTTATACTTCAGTTTATCAAAAGCGTCGGGGAGCTCCCCCATCGTGGGTGCAATAGGGGGTTGCCTCACATTTGGGTGTACATTGTATTTTTTTGCAGCGCAATGGGAAACAGGACCAGTGAGCTCCAGCCTCCAGGAAGCTGATGGTAGGACGGAAAGCCTACGGACAGATAAAGACAATACTGTGATGATGCCACTGCACTGAGAAATGCAAAAGGGTTCGAGGTGTGGGTTCCACCCACAGGAAAAAGGACTGGCTGTGATGGAACTTCCCACACAGAGGGAAGGGGTGCTGGGAGAGCCGCTGAGGCATTTGAACGGAGACTGAAAAAAAGAGAGGAACAGAGCCTTGCGAATATCTTGGGGAAGACAATACCTGGCAGTGGGAACGGCAAGTGCAAAGGCCCTGGGGTGGGAACACACTCACAACGTTCGGGGAACAGCAAGGAAGCCAGGGTGGCAGTGTGTGGCGAGAGGGAGAGCGGGCGGGTGGATCTTGTGGGGCCCGTAGGCCGTGGAGGGACACGGTTTTATTGAGTCAGGTGGGTCTGGAGGACCTGCTTTCTTTTGGGCTGAGCGGGAGGTGAACTCTTCTCCTTCTAGATCCAGGACCTCTGCCCACAGCGGGATCCAGTGTGCCCGTCCAGCATTCTCAGGGCCTCCGGGATGGAAGCATTCATCTTCGTGCCTCCCCATCTGCCTCCTGCCCTCCTTCTCGCTGAGCTGACGGAGCAGCCAAGGGCAGGGGGGCTGGGGGGGAGGTGGGCGGCAGCCAGTCCCAGAGGCTGAGCTCTTCTAGGGCTGTGTCTTCCCAGCTCTGTCTGCACAGTGCATCTCGGCTCTGGGAATGAGCACTTATTCAGCACCTCTTGGATGCACAGCACTGACCTCTGCTCGGCACTGCATGGAGCCAGGCACACCACCACATCTGCCTTCCGTGACAGTCGCTCTTTGTATTTTTATGGCCCTTGAGAGTTTACTTTGTCTTCCTGCCAGGCCTGTGTCCCCTGGGGAGGCAGGAAGACAGTGCTGAAGGGACCTGCTTGGTGATTAGAAAAGTGAGGGGAGGCAGAGGAGCTGAGGCCCTGGAACGCAGCTCTCTTGCTCCCTCCCTGCCGGGCCGACTCAGCCGTGCAGGAATCACACTCACTGGGTGCTCCTGCCCTGTGGGGGCTGCTGGGGATGGGGCCAGCTTCCTGAGTGTGCCACTTGCGCAGCCGCATGGGGACCCAAACTTGGCTTCATGCTCGACTGTCGCCATCTTGAAATTCTTAATCATTTTTGAACAAGAGACCCTGTGTTTTCGTTCTGCACGAGGCCCCACAAATTACATGGCCGGCCTGGACAGGGGCCCGGTTCCGGCTGTGCACACGGGGGCCCTGCAGCCGGCACAGATCTGAGATGCAGCCTGGACTCCAGGCCCCAAACGCTGCGGCCTGCAGATCCCCACCTCTTGGCCAGAAGCCGCTGGAACCCCTCCGGCCCCGTGCTGCTGCGGAAGAACCTCTGTGGTGTCTGGTTTTGATTAAATATCCAGAGTCACTCATTAACTTGCCCCACGGACAGACTTGGAAGCCCTCCCATATAAAACCGTCCTTCCCATGGCTGCCCAGCCCCGTCCCAGCCGCCCACAGCTCCTGCCGGAAACCAGGAGCCCCTGCTTCAGGGACTGCAGACCGGAGGCGGCGGGATGGCCTGCAGTCCTGCGAAGGCCGCATCGTCCATCGTGCGAGGCCCCCAGCTCAGCTCTCTCCTCTCCTCACTGGGGTCGGAGGCCGTCGTCTACCTCACCCCGTTTTAGGGGTCCCGGAGGCCTCTCCCTACTTTGGCTGCTGGATCTGAAATTCCATCACAGCCAGTCCTTTTTCCTGTGGGTGGAACCCACACCTCGAACCCTTTTGCATTTCTCAGTGCAGTTGCTGCAATGGTTTATTTACCCATCTGTGTCCCCTCCAGGCCAGAGCTTTGCAGGGCAAAGTTGGCACCCCCTGCACTCATTCTTCCAGAAACTACTCCCAGGAGCCCCCTGTGTGCCTGGTGCAAGGACTCTAGCACCACTTTTGGGTCCTCAACACTAGGCAAAAGGTCCTCCCTGGTTGGGGCCCTCTGAGTATTTGCTGAATGAATGAACAGATGAAAATTACAGCTTACATTTCCAGGTCCTCGCACTGTTTTAGTCGGTTCGTGTGCATTTCCTCCCTTACTTCTCACAGTAACCCCGAGCTGAGCGCTCTGCCTGTCCCCATTTTACAGAGGAGGACACCGAGGCACTCAGGAGTGTCACTTAGAGCGCTCACAACGCACACACGTGACCCCTGCAGCCGGAAGCCCGTGGATTCACCGGCGGGCCGGGTTCAGAGCCAGATCAGGGGAGCATCTCCAGCCGGTGTTGCTTCCCCCCAGCCCCGAGTGGCAGGGACAGTCTACTCGCACAGACATGTCACTGCTGTGCCAGCCTCCCCGCGTGCGCAGCGCCACGTGGCTCCGAGGTTCGCCCTCCGGTGGGACAGCCCACCCCTCGCTGCCTTTAAGAAAACAAGGCCCCTCGGACCCGCGCATCTTGCTGGCGTCCCACGGGCGGGCCCTGCTGGCCTCGGGGCCTCGCCAGGCAGCCACGTCCCGCAGACCTGACCACGCGCCCAGGTCCCGTCCCGGCACCTGCCGAAGCCCCGCCCACCAGGAGGCGGGGTCTCCCGGAAGTAGGCGGGCTCTGTGATGCTCTAACCAATAGGAGGCAGCAGAGGGGATTCCGTGACAGCTCCGCACTAAGCCTTAAGATGTGCTGGGATCCAGCTGCTGCCAGGCAGGGCGGCTCAGGCCCGATGGCGGGAGTGAAGCCCGAGGAACTGAGAGACCACCGATGGGGAGAGGGGGGCCCCCAGCCCAGCCAGCCCCGCTCAAGTGCCGCATGGGGGGGCAGCCGCGGGGGTCCCCCGCCCACACCCCACACGCAGGTGGGCAGACGGCCTGCGGAGCCGAGGGTCAGCCTGCAGACGGCATCGCCCAGTACACCCTCTGCCCCACCCCACAGCGCGCCCGCTTGTTTTCCAACAGGTGTTAAAATAACGACCTTTGGCTGGAAAGGAAGCTGTGTGCATGGGCGATAAGGGGGTCTGGCTGCCTGAAGCGGAAGGAGGGAAGGAGGGAGGGAAGAGCGGTGGGGGCAGAGTCTGGGGCAGAGCGGGCACATTTCGGGGAGGGCTGTCATCTGGGCTAGAGGGGGCACCAAGCTTCTTTTTCTTTCCCCTCCCCCTCAGAATTCAGCCTCAATCTTTCCTTCATGAACAAGGTTTGCAGGAAACAAAGGTCTGAGATCAATAGCCCTCTCCTGTCTCAGGGCCTTTGCACTTGCCACTCCCTCTGCCTGGAATGTCAATTCCCCGCTGTTCTGGGTTGAAGGGTGTTCCCCAAAATGACATGTTGAAATCCCAACTCCCAGTGTCTCAGAATGTGACCTTATTTGGAAATAGGCTCATTGCGGATGTAATTAGTTAAGATGAGGTCATACTGCAGTAGGGTGGGCCCTAAATCCAGTATGACGGGTGTCCTTATAAGAGAGGAGGATGCCATAAGGAAGACACGGGGACACACAGGGATGACATCATGTGACGACGGAGGCCGAGGTTGGAGCGATGCAACAAGCCAAGGGCCGCTGAAGGTGGCCTGCATGCGCCGGGAGCCGGGAGAGGCAGGCAGGACCTGCCCTCAGAAGCCCCAGAGGGAGCACGGCCCGCCGACACCCTGGCTTCGGACTTCCCGCCTCCTGAACGGGAGGGAAGACTTTTCTGCTGTTCTAAGCTGCCCGTCTGTGGTCCTTCGCTGCGGCAGCCCCAGGAGACTAATGCCCTCTGACACACCCCGGCCTGGTGACCTTGACTTCAGCAAGTGCCATAGGCGCTCCTCAAAGTACACCACAGATCTGCCCCTGCCCCACTGCAGGGGACGCCTGGTCCAGCCACCATCTGCTCTGCCCCGACTGTTGCAGTAGCCTCCCGCTGGTCTCCTGATGGCCACTCTGCCCCTCATCCCAGCACCCAGAGGCTTCCTTTAATCCCTGTGTCAGGCCCGCCGCCATCCCTGGAGAGTTCCCGTCCTGCTCACAGAACAATCCCAGTTCCTTTCAGTGGCGGAGTCAGGCCCCCATGATCTAGCCCCTTCCAGTCCCCAGGATCTCCCCTCACCCACTTTGCTCCCACCCATTGCCTCCTCACTGAAATGATCCCACCTCAGGGCCTTTGCACATGCTGTTTCCTCTGCCTGGAACCCTCTTCCCCACACATTTCCACGGCTCCAGCTCTCTGCTCATGTCTTTGCTCAAATGTCACTTCCTCAGAGAGGCCTTCCCTGACCACTCTCGATAAGATAGCTAGGCCCCCTTCCTCCCTCCCAACCCTGCGCCATTCCCTCCCATCCCCTTTGGGAAGAAGTTGTCGTCCACACGTCAAAGCCCAAACTCCTCCTGAAGGAGCTCCTTGAAGCAACCGTTCCACCTCTGGGAAACGGTCTTGTGGAGATGCTGGCCCAGGGCACAGAAGCCTGCAAACGAGCTGGGTGCTGTGATCAGGGGAGCCAGTATGCCTGTTAGGGAGCACCCAGCTGATGGAACACTACGCGGCCATGAACAAGAGGGAGGCTGTCCCACACTCTGGGAATGGAGCACCCTCTAAGATCCAAGTTCCCTGTGTCAGTTCTGTTTTAGCTTTTTTTTGATGAAGACAATTGTCCCTGAGCTAACATCTGTGCCCATCTTCCTCTACTTTGTACACGGGACACCTCCACAGCATGGCTGACGAGTGGAGTAGGTCCACACCCAGGATCCAAACCCGCGAACCGGGGCCGCCGAAGCAGAGCAGGTGAGCTTAACCACTCGGCCACGGGGCTAGGTCCCTGTCTTGTATTTTTAAACTGAGGGACAATAATCAAGTGGTAAAGGGCGTGAGGGACAGTGGCCTTTGGTGTACAGCTCAAGGGATATTTTAAAAATATGTCCTTTAAAAAAATAAGCTATTTTCTAGAACACTTTTAGATTCACAGACAAACCGTGAAGTGAGCGCAGAGCCCCCACACCCACACCCGGGGTCCCCCAGGAACGTCTTGCATGGCGGTGCATGGGCCCCAATTAGCACACAGTGTGGACACGTTACTGAGACCTGAAGTCCGCACTTTATCCAGATTTCCTAGTTCCCTCCCGACGGCCTTCTTCCCTCTGAGGCCCCGTCCGGGACACCCTGTTACTGTCGTCGTCCTGCCTCCTGCGGCCCCTCTGGCTGGACGGTGTCTAGGGGCCCTGGCCAGGGGTCTGCAGGGCGTCCCTTGCTGGGCTCGGCCTGATGCTTCCCCAGCGCCCAGCCCAGGGGGGCGGCCAAGGACGTTTGTGCTGTGGCTCAGGGAGGACGCCGGGCGGGGGCCAGGGACGAGGGGGCCTGGTCGGGGCTGTGGGGAGCGCGCTCGCACTCCTGCTTGTCCGTCTCTGCCGTGTGTGCACAGGCCACCCCGGGAGGTCACACAGACGCTGGTGACTGTGGCGTTGGGGACAGATGCGGGTCCCTGCAGATGGGGCGGAGATGTGCCGTCCGCTGCGCTGTCGAGGACAGATGCTGACTCTGTGCGGATCCTCCTGAAAAGCCCAGGAGACAGAGGGAGCTGCACAAGTGCTCCCGGGGGCCCAGGGGAGGAGCCGGGGGCAGGGGCGGTGCCTCGGGCCCACGGCATTCACCTCCTAGGAGGGGAGGAAAGGCAGCCCAGGCGGCTCGGAGCCCCTTCAGGAGCCGGGTGTCTGCGAGGCCCCCGGGCAGGGGCTCGGCTCCCCTCCTCTGTCCCCAGTTTGCTCGTCTGTGGACTGGGGGTGTCGGGAGCCCCTGAGCTGCAGGGCTGCTGTGAGGAAGACTGTGGCTCTGCCCATCTAGAGCTCGTGAGGCATGCTCTTCACCCTGCGAATAAAGTGGCTCCCACTCCCCATAGCCCACAGGTCCTGTGGGAGCGGCCCTGCCTACTTGTCAGCCCTGGCTCCTTCCCCGCCCCCACCCCTCAGCCTCCCAGGTGTCCCCCAAACACGCTGAGCTCTTCCCACCTCAGGGCCTTTGCACCTGCTGTACCCGTCCCCCAGAGCACTTTTCCCCCTGACGTCCCCACGGCTCCCTAGCAGGCCCTCCCGGCTGGGTGGGACTGGCCGTGCCCCACTGGACGGGACATTTCATCACCTGCCTTCTGGAGCCTTGGTGAGTTTCAAGGCTGACGTGGCACGGGCATTGGGGTGTGGGGGCCTGTCCAGGAGCCCAGGCTCAGAGGCTCCAGAGAGACTGGATGTCCCTCCTCGAGGTGGCCTCTCCGGGTGGGAGGGCAGGTCCCTGGTCCTTCAGTCCTGAAACCCCGAGAGGTGTGGAGGACGGCTGGGGCCTTGGGGATGACGGGCGCCCCAGACAGACCAGACAAGCCAGGCTGAGGTGCTCAGCTCCACGGCCAGGAAGCTTCAGGAAAACGGCTAAACAGGCCATTTGTGGGGACCACCCCCATGGTGTCCTGAACGGGGCCTCTGCACACCCACGGTGCTGAGGGCGGCCCGGGAGGTTGTCTGGACGCCACACTGCACAATTCCGGGCCCAGAGCCAGAGGGCTTCCTGCGAGGGGGCTCAGCACGGGCGGTCTGCTCCCGACCGTCCCCTCGGCTCCAGAGCTCGGTCACCACACGGCTCAACCGCACGAGGCTGACTCGGCACCCACAAGTGCAAATCCAGAAAAGCAGAGAGAGAACATGAGCGCCCCCAGCACAGGGCGCCACAGCCGCCCCTGCTCCACGCCCGCCTGCCTGGGCGGACACAGAGGAAGCCATCATCTGGGGCAACGATTCGGCCCGTGCCAGCCTCCTGGGTTCAAATCCCAGCTCTGCCACTTCCCCGTCATGTGACCCCAGCCAAACCACGGGCCCTGTTTGGTCTCGGTTTCCCCCTGTGTGAAATGGGGTCATAGCAGAGCTGGCCTCGAGAGGGTTAAAGCAAAACCTTCTTGCTCTCCAGGCCTGAGGGGGTGTCTGGCGGGTGGGGGTCTCTGAGAGTGTGGAGTGTCTGTAAGGGCGCGTGAGTGTGGGCGCGCACGACCTCCTCATCCCTTGCCCTCTCTGACTGGAGGGCTGCCTGGAGGCAGTGGCATTGGCCAGCTTTCCTGTGGTTCTCAGGACCCTGTTTCCCTGGAGCTGGGCTCTGGGACCAGTTGACTCCAGGGGGCCAGTGGGCTGACGAGACCCAGCAGGTCTGGGATGTCTTCACGGAAGCCACTCATATTGCTTCTCAAGGTGCCTGCCTTAGCTTATTTCAAAAACCCCGAACGGTGACGACAGAGCAGCAGCCGCTGGCACTCGCGGGCACTGTGTGTGCCTTACACGCACGCCTCACGCAATCTCTGCAATTCTGTGACGTAGTGAGATCGTCTTCATCCTAAATTTACAGGAGAGGAAACAGAGGCACGGGTGGCTAGGGACCTGGCCCGGTCCCCAGCTGGCGAGTGGTCACAGGCAGGTGACGCACGGTCCTGGGTCCTGAGTCCGTCTCCAGAGACCTTCCGTTGGCCCCCGAGGAGCCGGCGGTCCTGTGGCCCCTCCCCGTCTGGGCCGCCCTGGGACCCGCCTGCCTCCTCGCTGTGTGGACCCCATCCTGCAGGGGCCCCCCTCCAAGAGACCCCCAACCCTGACACTTGTGACTCTAATGACAAACATGTTCCTGTGGGGGGATGGGCTGGGCAGGGCTGGCCGGGCTGGCGGCCTGGAGCGGACCCCTCGGCGGTTTCTCTCTCCTCCCGCCTCCTCTCAGTGTCAACCAGGGGCCCTCTCTTTCCTCCAGGCACGCAATTCCATGAGCAGCATTTCTTGTTTCTGGAACATTCTTTGGGCTGCAGCCTCCACCCAGAGTCTTCTCATAGTGATTCTTCCAAGGTTGGGCCTCGGCCTCCCCTACTGAGGCCCCGGCTGAGGTCAGCTGAGGGCCAGGCAGCAGCGGAGGGAGGGCCCAGAGAGGGACAGCGCCAGGCCCGGGCTGTGGTCCTCAGAAACCTGAGCTTCCTGTGGCCAGAACGAGGGCCGGTGCCTGGGGGGTGGGGACCAGGCGTGACAGCACAGCCTCTGGACCCCCTGCCTCTGGGGGTGGGTGGGGGACCTCGGGGTGCCCAAGCTGAGCCTCTGCTGGGAAGGGACTGACAGCAGCCCAAGCCACTGGCTGTGTGGGAGGAGCCCAGGGGCCCTGTCCCCACTCCCCCAGAAAGGCCGCTTGGGGGTCAGAGGCGCGGGCTGCGAGCTGCTCTCCAGGGCCCCTCACCAGGGCACCGGGCATTTCTGTGGCATGGCCTCTGGGGTTAGAGGTTATTACCCTCGTTTAACATGTAACTGGGGCTTCTCCTTGCCCCCTGGCCGTCAGATAGAGATTGTGGATGTGAATTCACTCAATCCTGTCGCCAGCCCAGGTTGCAGTCCGCCTGCAGGTGGGCGCGGAGGCAGGGAGGGTCCGGCACACCTGGAGGGGCTGCGGCAGGATGCGGACCTGACGGGCCCCCTCCAGTGGCCGCACAGGGACCACCAAGCCGCACTGTTCGGCGGGGGCAGGGGGCTGGGGGGGCCGGAGCCGGGATCCACCCCCCGCCACCTGCTCAGGCCTCGCGCTCTCTCCACGCGCACATCCTCCCAGGCGGCAGATTTGATATTTGTCACTGATAACAAGTTACCATGAGCTTGGCCGGTTCACACGGCCCGAGTTTACGAGCACACTGTCTTCCTGGGCCGGGAGCCGGGCGGTGCTTAGCCGGTCTCAGCCGGGGGTCACCCGGCCTCAGTGGAGACGAAGGTCGGCCACGTTCTCATCCGGAGCCCCATGGGGACAGGTCCCCGCCCGCTATCTCAGGCCATGGCTGATGCGTTTCCTGCGGCTGCGGGATTCAGGGCGGCTGCTGCACGGAGAGGGTCTGCGGCCTCGGTCTCTCCCCCAGACTCCTCCGAAAGGGGGCCACCTTCACGCGGCCACCAGCGAGAAGGAGTCACAGGCCCCACACACTTAGAGGGGAGGGGTGTCTACAAAGATAGGGGTTTGGGGACCATCTTGGAATCCTACCTACCAAAGGTAATAACTATTCTGATCAAGAAATGCTTAATCTGCGATTCGCATAATATTCACATCTCTTTGGGCTGCTTTTTAAAATTACAGTAAAATATTCATAACATTTACTGTTTTGCCACTTTTAAGCGTCCCGTTCAGGGGCAGCGAGCACATCCGCATTGCGCGCGGCCCTCCCCGCTGTCCGTCTCCAGGGCTCTTTTCATCTTCCCAACCTGAGACCCGGTCCCCATTCAACACCAGGCCCCTCCCCACTCAGCCCAGGCCCCTCCGTTCTCCTTCCTGTCTCTGTGGATGTGACTCCTCCAGGGGCCTCACATGAGGGGAATCACGCAGTAGTCGTCCTTCTGTGACGGGCTAACGTCGCTCAGCATCGTGTCCCCCGGGTTCACCCGTGCTGTAGCCCGTGTCAGGACTCCCTTCCTTTTGAAGGCTGAATAACCCTCCTCCGTGTGGACAGAGCGCACTTTGTTCGTCCCTCCGTCTGTTGATGGGCACGGGGCAGCCTCCACCCTCGGGCGGCTGTGAGTAATGCTGCCGTGAACGTGGGTGTGCATATCCGTGCGAGGCCTGGGCTGCTCTCGGATTTTGGCTGAAGGCAGCAGCAGACCAGAGCCGGCAGGGGGGCCGTCGCTGAGCGCCGCGGTTCCGCCTCTGCCCACGAGCCGGTTCTCAAGGCCGATGGCTCGTCTGTTTCATGACAGTCAACGATTTGTTCAAATGAGGTCTGCTGAGCCCCGTTTCCCCTTTTGAAGTGAGTTTGTGAAACTGGAACACGCTCACCCAAGGCGGGGAGCAGAGCCTTTGCTAAAAGGGAAGCTGATCTTACCACTCCCTTCCTTCAATCCTTCCAGTCTCTTCCCTCTGCTCTTAGATCAAGACCCAGGCTCCCCTTTGTGGCCCACACGGCCCATCGGATTGGCCTCTGCTCCCCCCTCCCTCCCTCGTGCTCGTTCAGCTCCGCCACCTCCGCCTTCTTGTTCCCTGAAGATGCTAAGACCATTCCTGCCCCAAGGCCTTTGCATAGGCTGTTCCTCTGCCCACAATGCTTGTCCCCAAGGTTTTCTCATGCCGCTTCCTCAGAAAGGCCTTCCCTAGCCCCCTGCCACAGGCTAAAGTCACTGTCACCTCCGTTGTCACCCCTCGCCCCATCACCTGGGTCTCACGTTGCACACTGCTGCTCACAGATGACACTCTCATGTTCACTGCTTTGTTGACAGGGACCCTGCCTCTGGCCCAGTGCTCTCACCCCAATGCCTAACATTTAGTCAGCACTCACTGCATGTTGGTTGAATGAATAAGTGATCCCCTAGCACAGGCTGCAGAGAGAGGTTGCTATCTAGACTTTCCACATAAAGACACTGAGGCTCAAGGTCACCCAGCTTCTAAGCAGGCGCCAGGCCCAAAAGCCGTGTTGGCCCACCCTCTACCCCCAGAGCTCCTCAGAGAACAGGGTGGGCTGTGGAAGGGGCCCCACGTGCCCTCGTGCTGCCCCTGGAAGGGCGGAGAGCGAGGAGAGAGGGCGCCAGGCCGCTGACCTTCCTGGGCTGGTGGTGGGGCCACAGAGCCTGGCAAGCGAGGGCAGGATCCACCCGCCCTTGGGCTGCGATGGCGCCGGTCCCAGCGAGGTAGTGACTGCCACTCCAGAGAGAAGAGGCCGCCTCTCCCCATGGCAACGGGGACGTCACCGGGGTGTTTGCACAAAAGGGGCTGTCGGGAACACCCCCACGCTGGCAGCAGGAATGCGGGGCCGCGGCTTCCCTCCCGCCTGGGGACAGCTGCTGGGAGGCAGCCAAGGCCCTCTGCTCGGCCAGCGCCCCCGGGCTGCCCTCCGGAGAGCTGGGCTGTTTTCCATCCTCCCGGAGCCGAGGCAGGAAGACAGCCGTGCGGCCGCTCCCAGGCCTCCCGGACTCGTGCCCGCTGCACAAACGGGGAGACCGAGGCAGAGAGGCAAGGAGGCGGCCTGGACCCCGGAGGCCCCTGTAGCGGGGGAGGTTACCTGTGGGGCTTCGGGGGCAGAACTGGCCTGGGGTCAGAGCCCCAGGCACCGGCTCCCGCTCCTGGGCGAGCCTCACCCTTCTCATCTGTGAGATGGGGACAACAATGGTTCCAGCACAGCCACTCCTCTTTTTTCTAAGTGTGCAGTTCCGTGGCTTCAGTATATTCACACAGTTGTGCAACTGCCGCCACCATCTAGTTCCAGGACATCTTCATGAGCCCCAAAGGAAATGTCCCACCCGCGAGCCGTCACTTCCCCTCACCCCTCCCCCAGCCCACGGCCGCCAGCCGTCTGCCGTCTGTCTCTGTGGATTTGCCAATTCTGAACATCTCTGATGCGTGGACTCCTACCAGACGCGGCCTTTGGTGTCTGGCCTCTTTCGCTCGGCGTGTTTTCGAGCACCCACGTTGTAGCGGGTGTCAGCGCTTCGTTCCTTTTCGTGGCTGAGTCGTGTTCCGTGTGTCGGGGGACCCCGATGCGTTAATCCATCATCCAGCGGTGGGCGTGCGGGGTGTTTCCTCTTCTGGCTGCTGTGACTGGAGCTGCTGTGAACATTTGCGCACGAGCTTCTGTGCGGATGTTGTTTCCACTCCTCTTACCGACCCAGGAGTGAAAGGACTATATCATGTGATTTGTGCATCTCAAACTTTTTAAGAAACTGCTGAACTGTTTTCCAACGTGGTCGCACCGTTTTGCGTCCCCCCCGGCCCTGGGTGAGAGTCCCGGCTGTCCCCCGTCCCCGCCAACGCTCGGTTCACTGCTGTCATTGTATCAGTGAAGATGCTACAAATAACAAGACTTCATCCGTCACTCACAGTAGCCAGTGGGGGACAAGACCCGTGAGGCTGTGGATGGACGAACGGGTGAGTGAGTTGCGGTCCACGCACACAGGGAACATCACTCAGCCTTAAAAAGTCCCCTCCTGCGTGGGCACCACACGCCCAACAGTTGCAGGAAGGCCCCTGGGGGCTGTTGGTGCCGTCCCCGTAAACACGAGCTGGATGTGGACTAACTCACAGGGCCATTAAGGCATCGAAATAATCGAATCGGTATTTTCATAACACACCCAGCTGGCAGGACCATTGACGTACCTTCTGATAGTCTGGAACCCAAACAAACAAAATGCCCCCAAATTGGGTCTTTTTCTCCATATTGTGTAAAAAAAAAAAAGGAAGGAGAGTCTGACACCTGCTACAACGTGGATGAAACCTGACATTATGCTGCGTGAAATAAGCCGGTCACAAAAGCACAAACACCGTACGACTCCACTCACATGAGGCGCCTGAAGCAGTCGGGTTCCTGGAGATGGAGGGCAGCACGGTGGGGGCCAGGGGCAGGGGAGGGGCTGGGCTTAGTGTTTAGTGGGGACGGAGTTTCGGGGGAGACAGCAAAGCTCTGCAGGGGGTGGGGTGATGGTGGCACTATGGTGTGCATGTACATAACGCCACTGAACGGTACACTTAAGAATGGCTAAGATGGTAAATTGTATGTTATGTATATTTTCCCACAAATTTTAAAAATGTAACATCCTTTATTTTTATCCTTGAGTGAACTGTTTTTCATTTCAAGTCCCCAGTCTACCATGTGGCAGGAACCAAATTCTGCCCCTCTGGGCCTGGGAGTGCCTAGGGAAGGGCTTAAGACCCATTTCTGGCTGGTGAGATGTGAGGGGCAGCCCGCTGATGGCACCTGGGGAAGAGAGGTCTCACTATAAAACAGGAAAGACACAGCAAGAGCGACTTGTTCCCTTTTGCCCCCTCTCCCCTTCCTTTCTGCCTTTGGATGTTATTGGGTGAGGAAGTGATGTCTGGAGCTGTGGCAGTCATCTTGCCACCATGAGGAGAAGGTCAAGGGAACTGCAAAGATGTCAACCCTAGATCACCATATTGAGGAACTATTGAACCCACCTGGGCGTTGCCTACTTCCTGAGGTCCTCCTAAACAAACAGTGGATGGCCTTATGATTTAAGCCACTCTTAGCCCAGGTTTCTATTACTTGCAGCCAGGTGTATTCCTAATGGATTCAATACACTCCAGCTTCTATAGACCCCGTGATACAGGATTTGGGACAAGAGGCTTTGAGTCCATCACACCTGGGCTTGTATCCCAACTCCACCTGGACAGCTGTGTGACCTCGGGAAAATTGCTCCAACCCCCTGAGCCCCAGGTTTGCCAACTACCAGTTGGAGACAATAGTGCCATGTGCTTTGTAAGGTAGTGGGTCAGAGTTAGTGCACTATGGGACGTCCACATGCACCTGGCACGCAGCCGGGGGTAAATCAGCGATGTTGCACAGGAAGCAGGACCCTCTTGCCCTGGGGAACATTAAGTAACACCAGCTACAGGCCTCTGGGCGGAGGACGCCTGTCCCTGGCTGCATTCTCGCAGCCGTGGCATCTTTTCTTGTCGACTGACCCGCGGAAGCTGTAGAGGCCTTGGGCTGCCGTCTGCGGAGGAGACACCGATCCAACCGGGCAGGGGCTGACTTTCCCTTCCCCTGAACAAAAGCGCTGAGCGTTTACTCAGAGCGGGCTCGTCAACCCGCCGGCTACGCCTTCCAGCTGGAGAGGAGTCCGGCGTTCCTCTCGGCTGAGTTCAAGGTTGGCCCTGGCTGCTGGCTCGGGATCCCCTGGAACGAACCGAGCCAAGCACCGTGGGACGGCGATGGCTGGCAGGCAGACTGGCAAGGCCACCTAGTGGGTCCCCACCCCTGAGGAGTCTGAGAGCCGACAGGCCTGCGAGTGGCCGCTGGACTGGCAGAGCCTGGCCTGGAGGCTGGAGGGTGGAGGAGCCCCAGTGCCGGGAAGAGGGGACTCGTGCTGCCTTGCAGACCCCACCCCCCCGGTGCCCGCAGCGTCTCCTCTCGCTCAGAGGCACAGACCGCTTATCCTCAGCGGCCGCGAGCTGGGCCTGTCTGCACTGTCATCCGGGACGCAGGCTCCATCATTCGTTCATTCATTTGCTCATGTGTTCATCCTATTCCATTGATCCAATCGTCCTAGGAACTGGGGCTGCGGTAGTAAAGAGACCGACCATCAACCACAGGGCGATTCCAGGATTCTAGGCAGTAGGAAGAGATAACTGCGTAGAATGAGAGGATGAGGAAGAGAGTGACTGAAGGGGCGGCTGTTCTAGAAAGTCCCCCATTCGAGGTGGTCTTTGACCCGAGCTGTGCCAAGGTCTGGGGAAGAAAGCTCCAGGCAGCAAGATGCAGGTGCAAAGGCCCTGTGGCGGGACCCAGCTGGGCACGGTCAAGGGCCCAGAAGGAGACCTGTGTGGCGGCAGTAGGGGCAGAAGCAGCAGCCTCCTGAGACTCTCTGAGATTCAGTGTCCTCGTCAGGCGGGTGGCAGGGCAGAGCCAAGTTACGAAGTGACCTGCCATAACCAGATGCCACGACTGGGCGGCTAAAGCCACAGAGATGCAGTTCTCGCAGTTCTGGAGGCTGGACAGCCAAGATGAAGGTGTCGGGGGGTCGGTGTCTCCTGAGGCCCACCCCTCATCCGCTTGCGGACGGCCGCGTTCTCGCCATGCCTCATGCAGTGGTCTCCCGTGCGCACGCACATCTGGTCTCCATGTCTTAATCCCCTCTTCTCATAAGGACACCAGTGTTTTTGGATGAGGGCCCTTTACTGACCCCATTTTAACTTACTCCCCTCTTGGCTCCGTCTCCAAACACGGCCACGTTCTGACATACTGGGAGTTGGCATTTCAATGTATGAATTGGAGGGGGGACAAGTTCAACCCATAACACGGGGCAAAAGGGACTTTTCAGGGGGCTGGCCTGGTGGTGTAGCGGTTAAGTTCAGTGCACAGCTTCAGCAGCCCAGAGTTTGCAAGTTCAGATCCCGGGCACGGACCTAGCAGCGCTCGTCAAGCCATGCTGCGGCAGCGTCCGACTTACAGTGGAGGAAGATGGGAACAGATGTTTGCTCAGGGCCAATCTTCCTCACCGAAAAAAAAGGGGGGGACTTTGGAGATGTGATTAAATTAAGGGGTTTGAGATGAAGAGATACACGAGGGAGGCAGGAGGGTCAGAGTCCGAGAAGGAGACTCGAGGATGGAAGAAGAGGTCAGAGCGACATGGCCACGAGAATGTGGGCGCCCCTAGAAGCCGGAAAAGGTGCAGAACGGACCCTCCCAAGGGCTGCAACAGGAAGTGGCCCGGCCAACACCTCGGCTTCAGCCATGTTGACTCCGTCCCGACCTTCCACCCTCCAGAGCTGTGGACGGTGCGTCTGCGTCGCTGCGAGCCACCAAGTTTGTGGTCCTTTGTTACAGCAGCGAAAGGAAACTGAGGCACCTTCCAAATGCCTGTCTGTAGAAGCTCCCAGGCCTGCTCCCGCCGTAGGGGGCAGACCCCGCCCTCTCCACACCCCTCCTGTGGGCTCAGCATCGCTCCATCGCTGGGACCAGCTTGCCCGGAAGCCTGTGTCTGGATGGAGGGACGTCCACCCCCAGTCTCGGGACACAGCAGGCCCCCAGGCAGAGGGACCCAAAGGCCTGGGGCCACCGTCTTGAATGGGGGCCTCACCCTTAGGGTGCTTACTAAATTCAAAAGACACTGGCCAGAAACCGCCTGACCCCTCTCTCTGCCCAGGGACAAAGTGCCTGAGCTCTCAGCTGAGCTTCCCACCTCCCTCGGCCACACCCCGCGGCTTCCCCACACTCACCCGGCCTCCCGCCTCCCGGCCTCGCCTGGCTGCTTCCCCTTCTCGGTCCAGGCCCCTGACTCATCGTTACAGCCGAGCTCATACCTCGGCCACCAGCTCCAGTGGCCCCCAGCCCGCTGAGTGACTCTCCCTTCGTCCACTCGATGGATGCAACCAGGGGTCTCCCGGGCAGCACAGACAGCCTGGCCTCACGCCGCCGACAGCCGGGCGCCCCGTGACGTGTTTTGGTAAAATGCAGCCCCTTTAAGTGTGTAGTTCAGACTTGAGGACTCCACCACGGATGCCACCCAGCCAGCACGGAGAGCGCCTCCATCACCCCCAACCCTCCCCGTGCGCTCCCCTGACTTGCTTTACCGCCGCCCCAGACACCCCCAATCCACGTCACCTCACGAGGGGACCGGTGTGTCTTCCCGGAGTCTGAGGGAAATGGGGCCACGTGCCCTGTGCGCTGGAGGCCCGCTTCCTTCCCGCGGCGCGGGCTCGAGAACCGACGGGGCCTGCCGCCTGCTCTCTGGGGGCCCGTCCGCTAAGACTGGGGTTTACTTTTATTTCTGCTTTTCCAAAAATAGTTAACAGGCTTTTTTTTTTTTAGTACAGCTTTAGATTTACAAAAACATTGAGCAGATAATACAGAGCATTCCATGCGCCCGCCCTGCCCCGCCCCGCCCCCACCCCCGGACACAGCGCCCCTGCTCCCGGCATCCTGCGTTACAGCGTCCCGCAGCTCACGAATCAGCACTGACCGGTGGCTATTAACAAGTCCACAGCGGACGGGAGGGTTCTCTCCTGGTGTCACACGTTCTGTGGGTTTGGACGAATGTATAGCGACAGGCGTCTATTATTACAACATCAGACAGAATAGAAAAAATCCTAAAAATCCTCTGTGCGTCAGCTGCTCACAACCCCCAACCCTTTGGCAACCGCTCATCCTCTTCTGTCCCCGTAGTTTTGCCTTTTCTAGAACGTCACATAGTTGGGATCACACAGTATGTGGCCTTTTCAGATTGGCTTCTTTCGCTTGGTGATACGCATTTGAGGTTCCCTCCTGTCTTTTCATGGCCTGACAGCTCATTTCTTTTTGGCGCTGAATAATATTCCATCGTCTAGAGGTTGTGGATCCCCCACCTCCAGGAGGGCACCTTGGTTGCTTCCAGTCTGGGTGGCTCTGAATAAAGCTGCTGTCAACGTCCGCATGCAGGTTTTTGTACGGACGTAAGTTTTCAGTTCGTTTGGGAAAATACCCAGGGGCGGGATTGCTGGATCGAATACTAAAGAGTATGCTCAGTTCTGTAAGAAACCACCAAACCATCTCCCGACGTGGCTGCACCCTTTTGCATTCCCACCAGCAATGAAGGGGAGTTGCTGGGTTTTTACACTTTTTAATGGTTGAAAAAACTCAAAAGAAGAATCATATTTCGTGACACATGAAACTTGTGTGGACTTTCCATTTCAGCGTCCATCAGCAAAGTTTCATTAGGGTGCAGCCGCGCTCGTTCGTTGACGCATTATCTGTGGCGGCTTTCACCCCACAAGAGTCGAGCTGAGTAGTCGAGACAGAGACGGTAAGACCCACAAACCCAGAAATGCTCTAGCTGGCCTTTGCAGAAACCGTTCACCCTCTCATGATAGCGGTTTTGAGACTTATCTGCGCTGCCGTGCGTACCAGCAGTTCACCTCTTTTTATTCCTGAGTAAGATTCCACTGTGTGGACACAACAGCCTACCTGGTCACCAGCGGATGGCCATCTGGGCTGTCCCCAGTTTTCAGCTTTCATGAACACCGCCGCTGTGCACCTTTGTGTACGAGAATATATGGGACGTACGTTGTCATCTCTCGGGGAAACGCATGGGAGGGAGACGGCTGGGTCTCGACGGAGCGCGCCACACTTCGTGTATCTCCACGTGGGGGACATCACTTCCAGCGAACACCCTTTTCATCCCAGGGGCTCCTTCTCTGCTTCTGGCCCCTTGCCCTTCGCCAGATTAGACCGTGTCCCCCCCTGCCCAGGGGAGGAATAAGAGAACAGAAAAGCATCAAAAAAGGCCGTTTCCTTTCAGAAGCCAAAGCTTTTGAATGGCAAGAACCAGGCATTTTGAGCTGCACAGGCTCAGCCGCAAGGAGCTGCAGACACCGAGCTGGCGCCCTGAACGATAGATTAGGGAGAAACATGGATAACGAGTAGCCAGACTGCAAGCCCAGGAGGAGGCGATGGCTTCCCGGGCTGGAGAAAGAGGCCAGAGGACGGGGCGGACAGCACCAGCTGCCCCTCAGGGTCTGCTCTCCTGTCCTCGGGGTGACCAGCAGGATGGCTCTTCCCAGCCTCCTGTGCTGTGAGCAGCGGCCCCGTCACCGAGCTCTGGCCCCTGGGGGCTGAGTTCAGTGACGTGCAGGCTGATCCGTCTATGCTCCTCCACCTCTTTCTTTATCCACCAACTGGAAGCTGCCGTTGCAATGAAGCTCAGGGACACGGTGGAACCACAAGATGGCAGGAGCCTGAGGTGTGAATGACTGTGAGGAAGGAGAGCCCCCCTCCCCCTAAGGCTGCCCTGACCACGAACCCCAAACTATTGTGTGAGCAAGAGACTCTGCCGTGTTAAGCCACTAGGGGGGACTTTTAAAATCAAGAGCACCAAACACAAACGCTCCTGGGGCCAGACAGGTTACGTGAGAGCAGTGTGGTTGATGGGAGACAACAGGGAGTGGTGGAGACTGTGGCAAATTGGAGCCCACACCCCAATAGAGAGGGTGGCCACAGTCACCTCCAACAATTATTACTGCATGGGAATATGACCTAATATGGCCCAGAATCCTAACTTTTCTAGACTTTTCTAGAAGCTGGAAGTTTAGATGCATATAAAACATCCTCCTCATCAGATGGTAGCAACTCATTCATGCTGCTCAATTCCATACACCTGTCATTGGACTTGACCTAGGGGCCACAAGTTTGCAATCTCTGTCCATTTGTTCAATTAACGAGCATTTATTGAGCGCCTACTGTGTGCCAGGCACAGACGAGGCACAGCCTAGAGAAAGGGGGGAGGGGAGAGTAAGTCCCCAGCAGGGACCCAGAGAAACAGGATGGGATGGGAGGTCCAGGCTGTCAGAAGCCCCCTTGCTGCGCCCCCACGTCACCCAGCGTGGCGGCTGGCCCTGGGCTGATGGACAGGCCAGGGTTTCCCCCGTCCTCACCCAGTCTGTGTGCAGAGACAGCAGCACCTCCCTCTCAGGCAGCCCCCTAGCCTCCAGGCCTTTGTAAGGGTTTACTGGTGGGATATTTGCCTTGACGTTGCCTGCGGAATCGTTAAATGCCCAACTGCTCACTAATGACTGTGCCCGGGAGCGAAACCGTTAATCTAAAGGACGAAATCACAGCAGCTCACCTGCGCCATCGTGACAAACGAGCAAAGAGGCAGCCCTGTCGCCCACCTGAGCCCCTGCCGCCCGGGCAGACAGGGCCCTGCAGGAGGGGCCGGGCAGGGCTGGCCAGGAGGGAGGGCGGAGGTGGGACCGGCGGGCAGAGACTGGCGGTCTGAGCGCCCCTGGGCTGGGGACGCAGCTGAGCATGTCTTTCTGTGGTGGGTCCTACTCTGGGCCCAGACCAGTGTTCACGGCATGGCGCGGAATAGCCAGGCAGGACGGGAATCCTGCTCCTGCTGTGTGTCCTGGGGTCAGTGACTCCCCCTCTCTGGCTGCCCTGTCCCATCCGTGAAATGGGCTAATAGAACGTGCACCTCTGAGAGTTCTTCACGACATCCCAGGTGTGTAAATGCTGAGCTGGCCTCGGTCCTGCGTCATCACTGCTGGTGGGGAAGCAGGTCCCACAGGCCCAGCGGAGGCGGCGGAGGGTGGGGGGGCGCATCTGTCCGTCGTTCATCGCTTCTCTTCCACGCGGTCCCGCCCGACTGTAGCTGTAGGTTCCCTGGCTGGGGGACGCGCTCACATTCCTGCCTGCCTGACCGAGCGTCCATCGAGGAGCAGTCGGAGATTCCAGAGCCAGCCGGGAGCAAAGGGGGGCTGGGGTGAGGGGGCTGCCAGAGCCCTCAGCCAGGGGTGTCAGCCCTCCTGGCCGAGCTGATAAGATGCTGATAAGGTGTGGGAAGGGTGGGCCCACCCAGGGCTCATGCGTGCACGTCCACAGCCCGTGCATGCACACCCACAGTCCATGCACACACACCCACACAGCCCACATACACACACCCACAGTCCATGCACACACACCCAGGCCACCTCACGGCTGCCCTCAGCCCTGAGCTCTCTGGACAGTTGTGGTCACCAACGGGATGCTTTTGGCTGCAAGGAACAGAAAATCTAACTCAAAAATGCCTCCAACCAGGAGTCAGCAAGCTGCTGCTCAGGGCCCGGCTCTCTGTTTTTGTTAATAAAGTTTTATTGGAACAGTCATGCCCATCCGTTTGTGTGCTGTCTGGCAGGCAATCGTCTGGTCTGTAAAGCCTGAAATATTCACTATCTGGTCCTTTATGGGAAAAGTTTGCTGACCGAGCCCTGGCTTCAGGGATGAAGGAGACGTGTGCCATCGTTTGGCGAGGGCTCAGAATGGAGGTGGTGCACCGTCATCTGTGACCGTGCAGCCATCCCTAGTTTAGGGCCTTGACACACAGGCATCATTGATGGCCTCAAGTTCCTGTGAGCTGTGAATTCGAGAGTGGCTCTGCGGGCATCTCGAGCTCAAGGGGTCTGGGCGGCTGCGGCTGGAGGTCCTGGTGGTCACGCTGGGTCATCTGAAGGCCATCCTCATTCACGTGCCTGGCACCTGGGCTGGGGAGACAAACAGCTGGCGCACCTCGTGTCTCCCCCCATCTGGAGGTTTTCCTTCCAGCATGGCGGCCTCAGGAAAGCCAGCCTTCTCACTCTGTGGTTCACAGCCGGGTGTCCTGAGTGTGTCCCGGGAGAGAGCAGGTGGAGGTGAGACCACCTTTTATGACCAAGCTGCAAAGTCATACAGCTTCACCTCCTCTGCACCCCCTGGTCGAAGCAGTCACAAAGGCCCACCCGGGTTCAAGGAGGGTGCCGAGAACCCCCCTCCCCAGGGCCTCAGCACAGTCACAAAGAACCCAGGAACTTCCATCTTTCTACTGTGCTGCCCTTGCTCTGTGCTCGGTTAATTGTCCCATGGTCACAAAATGGCTGCTGCAGATCCGGCATGTTAGGCAAACACAGCAATGTCTAACAGAAGAAAAGGAACCTCTCTTGACCTTGTGTCTCTCTTTTGTCCCCAACATTTTTGTTGAAATATAAGATACATACAAAGAGTGCGTGAATCAGAAGTACACAGAGCACTATACTTCCAAAAGTGAGCACATCCTTGTGGTCAACACCCAGACAACATGATCTGAAGCATCCTGAAGCCCTCTCACCCCTCCCCAGCCACGACCCCACCACTCTCCTCAAAGGTTGCCACTATCCTGAGCTCCATCCCCGCAGCCGAATCTTGGCTGTTTTTGCATTTTCTATGAGCGGAATCATAGAGCAGGCGCTCGTGTGTCTGGCTTTCGTGGCTGACATGGTACTCACGGGCTCCCTCTACACCGGTGACGCAGGTGCAGGCGGCTCGTTCATCGCCATCGTATTGCATCTTGAACCGCACGGTTTACTCACTGTCTTCCCGCTGAGAGACATCCAGGCTGCCTGGGCGACTGTGGAGAGAGCCTTGGTCAGCGCACGAGTGGATGCTCCCTCAGGAAATACGGGTGCTGGGTGCAAAGCGAGGAGCAGAATTGCTGGGCTGGAGGGCAGGCAAAGCTCAGCCTTAGTAGAACCCTCCAAACTGTCTCCAAAGTGGCCGACAACGTCCCTGGCCCCAGGTCCAGGAGCCCCAGCCCAGCCGCGTCCAGGCTCCGGTGTCGTCCAGCCCTCAGCACCCCTCTTCGTTCCTGCCTTCCGGGGTCCAGAACCATCAGCTCCCAGGCGGGCTGTACACACAAGACCTTGTCACCTCCGGGGACCACAGGGGTGCAAATGACACATCAATAAAGGATCTCCAACCTACAGATTTCAAAAGGGGGTTATTTTGTAGGACAATAGAAAGGGTGTTTATTGCAAGACGTTTAGAAAAAACTTACGAGTCCAAAGAAGAAAATAAAAGTCTTCTGTCGGCTCATGGCGGTGCAACCAGCCACTGACCTTTCAGTGTATTTCTTTCCAGTTTGTCTTCCAGGCATTTTTTTTTTGTCGCTAACTTTTATAACATCCTTCCTATATGCCAAGCCCTGGTTTGTAAGCATTTCACATGTATCAATTCATTTAACTTTCAGAAAATCTATTCAAGTGGCTGCTATCATTCTCCTCCCTTTACAGATGAGGAAAATGAGGCCCAGAGAGGTAAAGTGACTTGCCCAACATCACACAGCTGTTCACGGGTAGAGCAAAGACTCACACTCAGCTCTCTCGGCCCAATTTTGCTTTTAGCTACTCAGCGCGCTTCTCTCGGCCTTGTTCTTCCTCGCTGGAGTCAGGGGTGAGAGGGGACAGATGGTGGATTAGCGGTCCTGACTTCAGGGCTCTGCAGCCCCCTCCTCCTGGTCTCCTGGGGTCAGGCCACAAATGGCACCTCCTGGTCGCTGGTCACGTGCCTAACTCAGGGGCTCCAGCCTCAGGACGGTGGTCACAGAGAGCCGGCCCAGCCCCCTTGCTTCCCGGCCGCAGGGCCCCCGCAGAAGCACCTGTCCACGGCCAGGCGCCTCTCTGCCTCCGAAGATAAAGATCTGTTGGCTGCCAAGGGGACTGCTGGGACCCGCCAGGCCATTACTCACCCGGGCGATGAATAGACAGCCAGTCATGCTGCCCGGGGCCGTGTCATGTCCCCTCCCCTCCCGTGCATGCTGGGTCACGGACGCATTCCTGGCGCATCTCGGGCGCCCCAGGGGGTGCTGGCGCCTGGCAGTTCTGGCTCGTGCACACGCAGCGAGCGCCAGCCTCTCCAAGGCCAGGGTCGGGAGCTGCCCACACTGCCCACTCCCCAGGCCACAGCCTCGGGCCGGGCCAGCCTCCGGGGCCCTGGGTTCCTCGTCTGGAAAGTGGGTGTCACGAGACGTGTTTCATCAGCACAAGCTCCATCCAGGCGGGCTGCTCCGCGATGTCACGCGCCACCGAGAAAACGCTCTGCCACTTACGCTCCACCAGCCCCCAGTCGTCAGAAATGTCCGGTCTCAGCGACGGGGAGAGGGGCCCCGAGAGCTGGCGAGCTCGTGCCACCCCAGCCCCGCAGGCTGTGGAGCAGAGGGGTTGAGACGGAAGGCACTCATGGCCGGACTCCACACTGCTGTGCTGTCACGAGCACGTCCTCCTCGACTTTCTCCTATTTTGTGGCAATGGGTGAGAAACTGCTCTCTCCCCGAGGGGCTCACCTCTGGTGGCCCTGTCCTGACCTTCACGGGGAGACATCTTCCCAGAGGCCTCTCCACAGGCTGGGCTCACGGCCATTTTTCCTCCGCCCCCAGGTAGCCGGGGGCACCGCCCCATGGAGACATCCCCGTTCCCTCTGCTGTGATGAAGGGCCGGAGCTGATGGCCACACAGTGTCCCGGGCAGACGTCACTGATGGATCCCAGCTCTCTCTCCGCCGAGCTTGCACACGACCTCAGGACGCTCAGCCTGGACCTCCAGGCGGCCTCGCCCGGTGGCTGGGACCGGGCACAGGATAAAAGCTCCTGGCGGTGCCCAGTCCAGCCCCTGGCCCTCACTGCGTGCCGGGAAAACGGAAGCCCAGTGATGGGAAGGAACCGGAACTCAGGCCCGGCTCCCAGCCCACAGTCTCGCCTCAAAGGCATGGCGACGGGGGAGGACCCAACAGGTGTCTGGTCACAGGAATTAAACAAACAAAACCGAAGAGAGAAGCAAGGGCGTTTTAGCTGCACTGGTGAAAGCTGGGTTGGGCGTGAGGGAAAAACTCACCACTCCAAGGGCGGCTAGACGTTTAGAAAAGTCGCTCAGGGAGTTTCCAGTGTCTTTCCTTGCAGGACTTTAAAAATAGTCCCAAAAAGAAAATCGTCCCGATTAAGCGCCATGTGCCCAGGAGGCGCCCACAGGGCTCCGGGTTCGTCATTCGTCGGTATCAAGAGTTTGCTGAGCATCAGCTACGGGCCAGGCAGACACTGGCCGTTGATTAAGCAGCAAACATGGCGGCCAGAACCCGCGCCTCCGTCTCCGTCCGAGCTCCGTGCCCGTGTGCCGCGGGGAGGCCCAGCCTGCGGGCTGGACGCGGCTCCGTCACAGCCGGTGGATTCGTTTCCCACGCAGAGAAACCAAAGAGCTGAAACCTGACGGCTGAAGCCAGCAATAAATAAGCAGTGACGATCTCACGCGGCTTCTGCGGGTCAGGGATCCAGAGCGGCTGCACCCGGGGCTCTGCTTTTGGGTCTCGCGAGGATGTCAGCCAGGCCGCAACAGCAACAGACCCCAGACCGGGTGGCTTAGCAGAAATGTGTTGTTTCACGGTTCCAGAGGCTGGAAGTCGGAGGTCGGGGGCAGCAGGCTGCTTTCTCCTGAGTCCTCTCTCGTTGACCTGCAGACAGCCGCACCCTCCCCATGTCCTCCGCGGTCTTCCCTCTGCGGGCATCCCTGCTCTCTCTTCCTTGTCTTCTGAGGACACCGGTCCTACTGGATCAGGGCCCACCCTAACAGCCCCATTTTAACTCTTGCCTCTTTAGAGGCCCTGTCTCCAAAGCAGCCACATTCCCAGGAACTGGGGTCAGGGCTCCAACGCAGGAATTTGAGGCGACCCAAGTCACCCCACAACAGCAACCTCAGATCCTCACGGGCTGTTGGTGGGCAGCCCAGATCGCTGCTCCCAGCTCTGCAGGGAGTGGCCCCAGCACTGCCCGCTCCCCCGGGGAAGCTGCAGCCCCAAAGGGGTCAAACCTCATCTCACCAACCTTTAGATCTGAATGCTTTTCACACAGGGTGCAGCCCGAGTCAGTCAGTAATTCAATCAACAAACATTCACACTCCTGAGTGCCCAAGAGCTGGGGAGGCCAAGGCAAAAACCGGGGAGTCACAGCCTTTGAGGAGCTCACGGTTCTTCAGGTGGGACAGAAAAGCAAGTGTCCCAGCCCCGGGTGGAGCAACGATATTTAAAAACACAGTCGCTTCTCCCGGAGCACCCGCTGTGCACCAGGCTCCGTGCCAGGCTCTTCACACAGACGAACTCACTGAACCCTGGGGAGGTGCTGTTGTCACTCCCACTTCACAGACGAGGAAACTGAGGCACAGAGGATGAGTCCCCCGCTTCAGGTCCTGTCGCAAAGAGTCGGGTCTCCAGGCCACGTGCGCAGCTCCCGATCCCAAGATCCCCACAGGCTGAGGCTGCGACGGGGGCTCTCAGTGAGCGGGGAAGCCACGACCACGGCTCACGCCAGCAGATCGGCAACAGTTACAGAGCCACAGCGGGTGCTGACGACGATGGGAGCCGCGGGGTCCTCATGCACGCCGTGGGTGCAGGCGCTGCCGAGGGCCACCTCCTGCCCGGGTGCTGGGCGGAACTGTGTGCTCCGTCCCAGGAGGGGAGGGGGCCCAGCATGCTTGGAGCATCTATTTATGGAGCACCTACTATGTGCCGGACCTGAGGCTACACTGTCAGGGCCACGGAGAGCAAGACACGTGACCTCTGTCCCCAGGGGCTCGCGGACAAGCGGGAAAGGTGGAGATGAAACGGGCGGTTGCCACACGGGGCAGCACCTGGCTCCAGGAAGGCGCCGGAACAGGGAGACCCACACGAAGGGATTGGGGAGTGACCGCCGTCTGCACTCCTCTCTCCTACACACCCGAGGCCGCGCTCTCCGCGCTTTAACTCCCTCACTCCGTCGTCTGAGCAATGCCAGGAGGTCGGTGCTGTTTCTGTCCCCATTTCACAGATGGTGAAACTGAGGCACAAGCTTCAGGAACTCGCCCAAGGTTACAGTTCCAGCGGCAGAGCTGGGATTCGAACCCAGGTGGTCTGACTCCACAAGCCCCTAAGCCTGACTCCGGTCTGCACCCAGAGGGACTGGTTTTCAAGATGAGTCCTGAAAGATGAGCAGGGTTAATCATGGCTTTCCCCAGGAGAGCAGGGAACAGCATTTTCACCAGAGGGACCAGCGTGTGCTAACGTTCCAGCTGGAAAGCAGCTGGGGTGTGGGAGGGGCTGAAGGCTGGGGCACAGTGAGGGGGGCCAGAGTGGCACAGAGGGGTCCCCGCTGAGCCCCAGGGGCCAGGTGCGGGCTTCGGACCTGCCCTCGACCTCAGCTTCATCACAAGCAATTCTATTGCTCTCTGCCGCGTGTGGCGAGAGCTCCGCGGTTGCGAGGGGATGGACTGGAATTACGAGCGGTCAGTCTTTCTGCACTGAATCCTTTCTCCTTCATCCAAGTTCAAGGAGAGTCTCCAAACCACAGAGCCCAAGAACGGGGCCGCTACGACACCAACACAAGCAGTCGCGCTTGCCCGTTCCATGCAGACCCCTTGTTGTGTCCCGGCCTGCTGCGGCGTGTGCTGGGCGCTTCCACGGCCCCCAGGGCCTCCGCCCCCTCCCCAGGGCCCACGGAGGGCACCCGGCCTCCCAGAAGCGGCGTCTGCCTCGCCCACCCCGGCTGCGCCGGCAGGGAGCAGCCATCCCACGCCCCCACCCGAGCTGCACGCGCCCAGGAGACACAGCGGCTGCGAGCGAGCGAGGCGGTGGAGACGGTGCTGTTTAGCGAAAGTGTCATTTCATCACTCGCTGCCTTTGAAACCTGCTGGGGGAACAGAGACGGGAGAAAAGAGGACGCCCCCAGAAACACACGCCCCAGGGATGGGGCGCGCTGGGTGGGCGTGTGAGCGGCAAGCACACGCCCACACACACACACTCACACGCATACACGTCGCATTCTCATGTGACTGGCTCCTGGTGCCAACACGCTCTCCTCCCCAGTGTCGTGGCGGAGAGCTGGGACTCGGGAGCCGGGCGGTCCCGGGTTCAAATCCTGGCTCTGCCACTTGTTAGCTGAGTGTCCTCAAGCAAGGAACTCGCCCTCTCTGAGCCCCCTAGGCCCCAGTCATAAATGTAGGTGGTTACTTGCAATGACGTCACGCTGTTCCTCGTCGCTCCGTGTCTGCTGGGCTGGCCCGCGCCAGCACCATGAGCAGACCCCGACCCTCGGGCCCCTGGTTGGGGCTGACCAGTGGGCAGCACCAGAACAGAAGGGAGCGTGGAGGAGAGTGGGGGTACTTATGCCCCCGGCTCCCAGCCTGCAGGGTGAGGTCTGGTGGTGGCCGTGTCCCTCTCCTGAAGGCCCCACATCCCCCCCGCGCAGCCCTTTCTTAAGCCTTCCGACATCGCAGTCTCCCGTCATCCTACGGCTCCGGACGTCAGGCGTCTGCAGTGGGTCCCGCTGGGCTGGAGCCGAGCTGTCGGCTGAGCTCTGATCCTCCTGGAGGCTCCAGGGGAGACGCCTTCGCTCACCTTTTCCTAAACGCCGCCCAGAGCCTCGGCTCGGGGCCCTGCCTCCGTCTTCAGAGCTCTCTGACCCTCAGCTCCCGCCTCCCTCTTCCCCTCCTCGAGCCCAGCCCATGAGCCAAGACAACCTTGCCAGTTCCGGGGCGGCCGACCGGCAGCCTCGATTCCACCCCCGGCCTGTGCTCCCCTCGGCCATGTGGCCCCACAGGGTCAGGTGCCGGGAACTAGGGTGTGGCCATCTCTGCAGTTCTGCCTGCCTGCTGTCTGACTGGCGCGCTGCCCGTCCCTCCGCTCAGGCCTAGGGGCAGGAGGGGAACCCTGTGATGCTGGCCTCACCTCCTGCAGCTCCCTCAGCCCCGTCCACCCCTCTGGACATCATCCCTGCTCTTCCTCTCCCCAGGACCCCCGCTGGAGCTTCCCTGGCAGGGACCTGACGAGCGCCTCTTAGAACTGTCTGCGGAATAAATGAGATGTCCCACGTGCCTGTAACACCCAGCTCGTGGCAAGTGCTCAGCATTCTTTATCATCATCCTTTTTTATTTCCCTTACTAGATCCAGAACCCCACGACTGTGAGAACTACCTATTTTTGTCTCATTTTCACTAGCCCAGCTGCTGACAAAGAATATGTGATCAATTATTCGTTTAACAAACATTTATTGAGCACCGAGTAGACCCTGGATAGACGGAGACAGAGTGAGAAAATTTGACCCCAACTTGCCTTCAGGAAGCTTCTGGTCTAGCGAGGGAGACAGCAGCACGCCAGTCATCAGAGAAACACGATTACCAGACCCACAGCCCCTCCCTGATACTCACGGAACGTCTCCTCCCGGCCGTCACCGCGCCAGGCTGGTCAGAGTCCTGAGGTGGGCGACTCACGACTCCTCCTCGTGTCTCTGACTCTTAGAGTGGGGACGGGGAGGGCGAGCTCTGGAATCTGCTTACGTCGTAATCCCTATTTTGTTAACCCCGCGTATGAACACGAGCAAGAGGAAAAAGTTACCTTTTATACTCTTTTAAACAACTTTTTAAATAAATTTTGAACCTCCGTAGAAAATAAAAAGCGTGAGCTTCCCGTCGCTGCTGTCACAGATTGCCATAAATTTAGCGGCTTCAACAACACGGATTTATTCTCCTCCAGGCTGGAGGTCGGCAGTCCTAAACCGGCTTCCACATTGGAGGAGGCCCCGGCAGGGCTGTGCCCTCTGAGGCCCTGGAGGGGACCGGCTCGGCCTTTCCCGCCGGGAGGCCACCTGCGTCCCGTGTCGAGTGACCCTCCGCGTGTCCCTCCAGCGTCCTGCTCCCATCATCTCAGCCGCTCCTTCCTCTCCCACAGTCAGCTCTCTCCACCCCCTCTCGCCAGGACACTTGCAGCCACGTGTAGGCCTGGCCCTGGCCACCCAGGACGACGCCCCGTCTCAGGAGCCTGTGGCCACGTCAGGCTCCGGGGATCAGCATGGGGACATCTCCTGGGGCCACGATCCTGCCTCCCGCGTCTTCTGTGGCCCCTCCGAGCCGACGCAGGCGGGCTCGCTGCATCCTCTCCAGCCTGGCGGGCACGTGCAGAGCCGCCGCCGGCCGAGGCCCGGCGCTCAGCACAGGAGCAGGGACTCGGAGCTCGGTGTTCCCGGGGGCTGGGAGAGGGCAGCCGGGGCTCCGAGAGCTAGGGGGGACTGAGCCTTCCCGCGGCCACAACTCCCCGCTGGAGGCACTGCCACGGCCCCAGGCCCCCCAGTTCGAGAGGCTGGTGCAACACCGACCGACGTGACACCAAAGCCGAGATCTGGGGACAAAGGGGGCATAGAAGCAGAGGGCAGCAGGCAGTGGGCGAAAGGAAGTCAAGTGTCAGGATTTCAGGTCCTGGTCATGGGCGGTCTCACGGGTGCCTGAAAGGACCCGCTTAAAACTTAACAGTTTCCTTAAGTTTTCCGCCTCCGGTTCCACAGCCTCCTCTTAGGTTATCTTCCGACGGCCCCTGCGGACCCTCCCTGCTCTGTGTACCAGGAGGCTGACGCTGTGGACTACATTACCCAGGCTCCCTTGCACTCCAGCTCCCTGCTGGGTTCAGCCAATGGGAGGCCCGGACTGGAGACTGGAGGGCGGGAGGAGAGAGAGGCTGGGGTGTTTCCCCCACCCCCATCCCCGCCTCCGCATGATGGACAGGGATTGGCTCTTCCGCCGGAGCTCCCTCCTGTCTGCTGCTCCCCCCACAGCTCCAGCTCCTCCAGCTTCCCGTAGCTGCTCCCTCCCCACCCCTTCGGGCCTGAGGGTGGTGACAGCGGCCTGCCTGGCCAGCCCTGGGCTGCCCGTTTCTTCTGGGTGTCACTACCTACCCCCGGCCTCCCCCTTTACAAACTGTCCCTTCAGGAACCTCTCCCAGTTATCCCACCAGAGAGCGGGGCCTCAGACAGAGCCTCTGACGATGATACTTGTAAATCCCAGGTTTAAAGAGGCAATTACAATGTCTGAATGCACATTAAGATAAAATATTAATTATTAAAGCAAAATATACAGTTGGTGTTCTACTTAAAATCATCTCTTATACATCAGTGGTCCCCATGGCCCACTGGGACGTCACCATGGGAACCCTCCTTTACAAGACGACACAGAGCACGTTTGGCCCAACCATGGGGCCTGGATGATGACACGGAGCGGGATGCAGCCTGCCGGGGTCGCCCAGCACAAGGGACGTGGAGTGGGAAGAGCGTGGGGGAGGGGGAGTCAGCATAAGTAGTGTGGGTACCACGTAAAATGTGACATTCTGTCATTTCAAATGCGAAACCTACCATTTTTGTAAAAAACTACCTGGACGCTGCTGTGACACCTGCTGTTCGGGATCCTTCCTTGAACCTGACAGCCCGACCACAGCGGCTGCGTCTCCTCGGCTGCCAACACGGCACCCAGAACCAGGCGGCTTACAGCAACAGAGGTTCATTCTCTCTGCGGCCTGAAATGCGGGTGTGGCGGCCGCACTCCCTGAGGGCTCGGCCCTTCCTGCAGCCGGCCAGGCACTCCCTGGCTTGTAGACACATCACTCCAGTCACACAGTGTGGTCCCTCTGTGTCTTTCCATCACCTTCCCTCTGCGTGTGTCTCTGTGTCTGAATTTCCCTTTTTTCTAGAGACTCCACTCATTGTGATTAGGACCCACCCTAGAAACGTCATCTTAACTCTGTCACCTCTGTAAAGACCTGTTTCCACAGAAGGTCACCTTCTGAGACCCTGGGGGTTAGGACTTCCCATCTTTTTTGGAGAAGGGACACCACTCAACTCACAACAGTGGCTCAATTGCAAAAACATGGAAATTATTGGTCTAGCTAACAATGAAAAAACCAGCAGTGTATCTTCAGGCGAGGCTTGATCCAGGGCCCAGCACTGTCATGATGCCATCTCTGGCCCCCTGCCCCCGTCTCTCCGCGTGGCTTGCCTCTGTTCGCCTCATCCTTAAGCAGGCTCTCTCCACGTGAGGCCCCAGGCAGCTCCAGGTTCCGGTTCCACCCGCTGAGCCATAAGAGCAGAAAGCATTCTTCTTTCTCAGTACTTCCAGCAAATTCCTCAGGCTGACCCTCCCTGACCTTGCTTGGGTCACGTGCCCACCTCTGGACAAATCGCTGAAGTCGGGGGTGGGACCGTACTGATAGGCAGGCCGGGTCACCTGCCCATGTGCAGAGGAAGGAAGGGGGGAGGCGCCTCCTGGCAAACCTCAGGGCCCGGGGGTAACGGGGGAGGGGGGTCCCCGGGGGAAACCGGTGTGGTGACCAGAAACAGGGAGCCTGGGAGCTGGCCAGCCGAGCAACGGGTACCGCCAGCAGCCTGGAAACAATTGGGGGGGACGTGCACTGGTGACGAGCAGGGGTCAGGGACGAGCAGAGCTTCAAGGCCGAGCGGAGAGCTGGTTTCGCGCTGCCGGAATCTTCTTGAGAATGGCTGTCTCTGTTCGCACTCCGGGGTGCGGGCTCGGAGGGAGGTGGGCGGGAGGAGGGCCTGTCCCAGGTCTGCGAGGGTGTCCCCGAGGGCCCAAGTCCTGGAATGGAGGAGAGGGAATCAGGAGGGGCGGGGGGAGGGCAGCCTACTGGCCCCCCAGGGTCTGGGGTGCAGCGGCCTCTCAGGGCGTCCCGGCCGAGTGTGGGGTCTCACACCCGCCCTCATCAGTGTCCCGGGTTTCTCCACCTGGACGTGTGGACATTTGGGGCCAGACTGTCCTTGGTTGGGGCCGTCCTGTGCTCTGTAGGATGCCAGCGTGTCCCTGGCCTCCACCCACGCGATGCCAGCCTCGCGCGCCCCCCAATCTTGATGACTGAAAGTGTCTCCGGCCAGCGCAGGGTGTCCCCTCGCGTCAAAATCGCCCTGGTGCCGACCTCTGGGTCCCCGACGAGGGGACAGGACCGTGCTGACCCTGAGGGGGTGGCTCTGCGGCTGTGGCTGGCCCGCAGGGGCTGACAGTGGGCCGCTGGGCACGGAGCTCCCCAGGCTGGGCCCTTCCTCGGGGGGTCGGACACACAGCCGTGCCCCCGCCCTAACAAGTGGGTCTTTTGTCATCAGAAAGACCCTTAATGGAGGGACGTAAAACAGCGTCAAACACCATCTTCCAACATGCAGCTTCAGAGCAAAATCAGTCTCATGTCGTCCGCCCCCCATGCCAGCGGCTCTTGGCCTCCTGCCCCCACGGGGCTACGCCAGCTGCAGCTGCGGCTTCCACGGCTCCAGGGCCGCCCTGCGGTTTTGCCCGGTTAGGGATCCCCTCCCCTAGCGACAGCCTTGGGTCTGTGAAGGTGGTGGCTTGGTCCCACCCCCACCTCCGAGTGGACATGGCTTAGTTAGGCCAAGCCTGGGACTCCCGACCCCCGTCGTTCACAACTGGCCCAGGAGGGTCAAGTGAAGAGTGCTAGCGAGCAGGGGAGTGTGCTGGCAGCTTCGGGGAACTTTCCTCGTCCTTACACACGGCCGTGAGGAAAGGATATTCACTCTGCTCCCATTGGGTATTGTGACAGGATGCCTGGCTCGACAGCAGCCATTTTGCACCATGAGGGGATGAGCCTAGAGATGGCAGAGCACAGAAATGGAAAGAGCTCAGTAGGCTGCTGGATCCGCCCGCCCTGACGCCACCATCTGTGTCTCCCTGTGCTGCGACTAACCAGGCCGCCCCCAGAGAAGCCATTTTGGATTAGGGCCTCTTATCTGTAGCCTCTTGATTTGCTTGGGACAGTCCCAGAGCAAGGAAACCTCTGTCCCTTTGTTTCCCCAATGTTCCCCAGGCTTATCTGAGCAGAAAAACATAAAAAGAACATTTTAAATAAAATCTTTTGATTTTTCTCAGAGGACAATTAGCAAACGTAGCAAAAGCTGAGACACCCGGCTGTGGTGGGTTCAAACCCTGTCCCCTTACTGACCAGGAGTGTGACCTTGGATGAGCCCTCCCCGGCACCCCCCAGGAAGGCTTCAGGCCGGGGCTGATAATTATCTTCTAAATGTCCACCCTCCCCTCCTTCTTTAGCCACAGCATCAAAGTTTTTAGCTGGGTGACATTCCCCAGCCTCCCCTACAGTTGGCTGTGGCTGTGTGGCTAAATCTTGCCAGTGAGATGAAGGCAAAACTGTGTGGTGGAACTTCCAGGAAGGCCCCATAAATGAGGACGATTCAGTTAAAAGATGGTTTCTTTCCTTCCTGCTGTCTGGAATGCAGATGTGATGGCTGGAGCTCCAGAAGCCATCTTGGACTATGAGGTAACGTTGGGGATAAAGTCACACACTAAGACTGGGAGAAGCCCAGAGCCTGATGCGTAACAAGTGCTGAATAAACGGGGGCTGTGATTTATCATTACTGTCTCCAGGCCCCAGGTTTCCCCCAGGTTATTCTATTGCCAGCCCTCAGGGTCTAGTGGTTAAGATCGGGCGCTCTTGCCGCCATGGCCTGGGTCCATGTCCCAGTCAAGGAACCACACCACCATCTGTGGGTTGTCATACAGTGGTGGCTGTGTGTCACTGTGACACTGAAAGCTATGCCTCGAGTATGTCAAACACTAGCAGGTCACCCACAGTGGACAGGTTTCAGCAGAGCTTCCAGACTCAGACAGACTAGGAAGAAGGACCTGGCCACTGACTTCTCAAGAAACTGGCCATGAAAACCCTGTGAATGGCAGTGGAGCATCGTCTGATATAGGACTGGAAGGGGAGGGGATGGTGCAAAAGGACTGGGCAGGGTTCCACTCTGCTCACACAGGGGCGCTAGGAGTTGGAATCCACTCGACAGCGCTAACGACACTTTCTGCAGAACATGAGAAGCTTCTCAAAAAAATTGATCTTGGGGCTGGCCTAGTGGTGCAGCGGTTAAGTTCACACGTTCCGCTTTGGCGGCCCAGGGTTTGCAGGTTCAGATCCCGGGTGCAGACACGGCACCACTTGGCACGCCATGCTGTGGTAGGCATCCCATGTATAAAATAGAGGAAGATGGGCATGGATGTTAACTCAGGGCCACTCCTCCTCAAAAAAAAAAAAAATTGATCTTGTGATACAGTTGGGATACGTCTCTTACAGACACATAACGTATATTTGATTATTAAAGGCCCTGATAAGTCCTGTACTCTCTCTGTTTAGCCCTGCACCCCCCAGGGTGATTTGGGCACTAACGCCCCCTCCCCATTATTTTGTCTTCTGATAACACCTACTCCCCTTCCCCTGGACGCCTCCAGGAGACCCCGAGAAGGCCCAGCGTCTCTCAGACTTTTCTGCGCACACCAGGCCCCTGGGGAGCTTGTGAGAAGGGAGACCCTGGTGCGCTGGTTTCCAGTGGAGCCTGATTCTGCACATCAGCAGCCTGGCGGCACATCTTTGTTTTCCTCACCTCTCAGGCAGCCAGGGGTCAGGGGGCCGAGACGGGCTGCAGCCTGGCAAGGTCAGGTCCAAACGCCGCCTCACTCTTGGAGCTGTGGGACTCCGGACAAGTTGCTGCGCCTCTCTGACCCTTCCTTAGACAGCAGCTGTGAAGGTCAAGGAGAGACAGCGTGAGCCAAGTCCCAGCTAAACTCACTTTCACACACAGATGAGGAAACAGGTTCAGAGAGGTTAGGCAACTTGCCCAAGGTCACACAGCCAGGAAGCAGCAGATCTAACTCCAGATAAACTGCCTCGGTTTCCTCAGCAGGGTGTGTAGCGAGGACCGGGGATCAGGCCAGCATGTCAGGGACTTCCAGGGGCGTGTTGCTGTCAACGGCCATTTTTGTGCTGTCAGCCACCAGAGGATCTTGGGTGCAGCAAGGGAAGGCTCCACCGGGTCTGATGGTCTGAGGATTGCGCTCCGGCAGGAGGCCGCAGGGCCCCGGGTCAACCTGCCAGCCCCTCTGGCCTCTGGCCCCACAAGGCGCACAGGCCCCTTCCTCCCGCCCGGCCGTGTCCCCATCTGCGGGTGAATCATCGAGTTAAAATCCGGGAGGAGCAGATGAGCTCATCCTGCAGCCGGAGCCAGCCGTGCCTGCTCCTGCCCGCCCGTGGCCGCCTGGCCCTCCCCGTGCCCACAGCGCCGGCCCTGACGGGGCACTCCGGGCCGTGTTCAAACCCCCTTCCCTCCACTACCCCTGACCTGGGAGGGCATGAGGGGGCCGCGAGGGGGAGCGACGAGGCCGCACTGACGTGCTCCAGACGCCCCAGGCGCAGCACCGGCAGCCCTCCGCCCTGAGCAAGCACGGGACACGCGGGGTCCCGTCATCTCTCTTCCTGCGGGGTCTTGGCCTGTCTGCCCGCCTCGTCCCTGGACACTCGCGCTGTCTCTGTGACGGTGGAGCAGGGACGCCGTGTCTCAGTGTCTGTGCATCTCTGTGCAAGGATGTGACAGCCCACCTCAGTGTCACCTCCGGCAGGATGGGGACAGGGTACCACCCTCCCAGCAGGTGGCTCGAAGGAGGCAAAGGTCGTGGGAGTCGGAGGTCATAGGTGGTCATCACAGCAGCGCACTGCCTGCTGACCCTGGGGACACCCCTGCGGTCCTATCTCCCCTCGCACTCACAGTCCCGCCCGTGGTCGGTGACGTCAGATGGGGCCGGGCCTGCTGTCCCCACCCCGAAGGCCCCCCGCCAGCGCCTCAGAGTGGCCCGGGGACCCCTGGGGTTGGAGCCCCCCTGGAGGGTCCACAGGTCGGCTCTTCCATCCTCCACTGAGGCCACGAGCCCAGCGGGCTGGGGCGGAGCAGATGCGGACCCGCTCCTCCTGATGGTGACGTTAAAGGGACCACACGCCTGGGGGCGATGCCACTCTGCCCACTGATGCTTTTGTCTTGGAGAAAATAATTATTTTTCATAAAAATGTGTCGTTGACATTAACGTGCAATAAGTGTATTATCTTTCCTTTTAAGTGAGTTAATAGATGCATGTTTTTAAATTTGCCCGGTTTCAGTCCCTCACGCGGTAAACAGGGAACAGAAGCCGCAGTGTCAACTCTTCGGGGTCGGGGTAATTCTGAAGTGTCGCTGGGTCCGAGGCCAGACGCTGAGACGCGCTCCCTTGAACAAAGGCCTCTCTGTGCCCGGAATCAAGGAGCGGACAGCTCGCCGGCTCTCGGGGGCCTGGACTCCGTCTAGACGCTGGCACAGATGTTTTCACACGGATTTAATTCACAGCATGAACCCCTGGAGTGGGCTCCAGGCGCCCCGTCCTAAGATGGGGGAACGCGGCCTCTAACGGGGAGCCCCTGCCCCAGGTGAGGGGTGGGCGGGGGAACAGGACTGGAGCCCAGGCAGCTGGCGCCATAACCACGAGGGGACGCTGCCCCCAGTGGGCCGTGAAGCTGGTGCAGAAGAGGCTCAGAACCAGGTCGAACCACCTGGAGGCTTCCAAGTCCGGCCCCACTCGGGAATCCCCAGGGTTCACTGGCCGGATTACTCAGAGCCTAAAGCAGCAGTGGGGCTGCAGCTGGGGTGCCCAAACCCCCAGCTGTCCAGGTCACCTGTTGCAAAGGAGGCCTGGCCACCGGTCACTAACTCCCTTCCAGCCAGGCTGGCCTTTTTGCTGCTCCTTGGACACACTGAACAGCTTCCAGCCCCAGGGCCTTTGCACCTGCTGTTCCTGCCAGCAGGAGCACCTTTCCTCCCCCTTGGGCCCTCTTCATCTCTTTCAGGCCTCACGTCCGGCCTTCCCCGGCCTCTGCTGATCCAGCAGCCCTCCCACCCCTCCCCCTGCTGTTTATTTCCTTAGTGCCCCGTAGCAGCACGTGACATCACATTGTGCATGCGCTGGGTTAGGACTTCGCTCTGTCCCCTGGGGACCCAGGCGCAGCGACAGGTCCTAGTGCTACTGAAGGAGGGAATGAATGAGCGGCGGCTGGAACAGGAAAGTCCTGCCAGGCGCAGGGCAGCCCCCACCCCCCCCTCAACCCCCCACTGATGGTGGCCGTGCTGGCGGGCAGGCTTGCCGGATCTTTTGATTTTTCTAAAGAAGCTGAAACTCGAGATTTTCTCGTAGAATCTCCTGGTTTTTATAGGCGAGCAACTGATTCAAACACCAAACTTAGAAAACAGCTGGCGAGCCAGCCGCACAGAGAGGATCAGTGGGGGCGGCGCTGCGGGCTCCCCTCGCGGGGAGGGAGGTGACCCTCGTGAGCTCCGGCACCGGCACTGCAGCAGGAGGAGAAGGGACCGTGGGCCTGGAGGCTGCACCCAGCCGCCCTGCAGCGACGCGGGGCGTTTCCAGAGAGGGACACGCGACGCACAGCAGGCCGCCGCCCCCTGCTCTCGTCCTCCCCGTGAGTGCTGGCTCCGGGGGCTCCTCAGCCCGCGGACGGGAAGGCTGACTCAGTGTGAACCTTCTGGATTCCTGCCCCCACCACTCCGTCCCCCGTGCCCGGAGCCCCAGCGTCCAGCGATTCCGGCTAATCGTTTTCAGATGGATCCCGTGGTCAGCATCTTCCTCATCCTCCTCCTCCTCCTCCATCCCCACCTCCCCCTCCCTGTGGCGGGGGCGGGGTGCTGGGAGCTGGATGGGGTTCGGGGAGAGGGATGGGGGGATGGGCTTTGACAGGAGGGAGCCCCCCCAGGAGCCCGATGGCTGAGAAACCTGGCTGGAGAATGCCCCCTCCTACCGGAAGCCCTCTTGGATTGAAGCCTGGGTGGCAGGGAGAATTCTTCCTTTGGGCTGGGATTTAGGGACAGGGGAAGGAGGGGGTTTGTGGGGGGGACCCGCCCCCCGCCCACAACCTAATAAGCAGTCTTCATGTGACTGCAGCGTGATCTGCGGGTTCACAGAGCTGTCTTCACGTCACTGGTCCAGTGACCGCCAGGCGTGAGTGAAGATGCCAGAGTGAAGATGAGCAGAAGAAGGTGCCTCTGAGAGGGCGACCAGCCTGAGGTCACACAGTCCGGCCATGGAGACCCACTGAGCGCCCGCCGGTGCGCGCTGGGGACACAGCGCTCAGCAGAGGGTAAGGCCAGCAGCTGCCCGGTCAGCCTCCGGGCTTATGAGAGGGGACGGGCGTGAACTCACAGGGCCCTCAGAGGAGTCAGTTCAGAAACGCTCAGGACTGGAGCAAGACGAGAGAGCGAGCGGGGCAGGCAGGGACCCTGGGGAAGGGCATGGGGGCTTCCTGGAGGCGGCAAGTTTTTGGCTGAGCCTTGAAGACGGAGTAGGAGTCAGCCATGCCTGTCTCAGGGAAGAGCATGCCAGGCAGAGGGAGCAGCAGTGCAAAGGCCCTGAGGGGGGCTGAGCTTGTGTCCAAGAAGCCACATGGGCAGCCAGGGTGGCTGCAGCAGAGAGCGAGTCTTGGGAGGCAGGACCCGAGGCCGTGGGGGGTCTCGCGTCAGAGCTGAGGTTCTAAAGCCCCCTTGCTGACATCACTGGACGCCAGACTCGCCACACTGGTGACACCGTGGGCCTGTGTTAGCATCCTGTGTTCCAGGTGATGACACCCGGGCCCCTCTGAGAGCACAAGGGACGGTCCCGAGGCCACCAGCTCCTCCGCAAGAGGACCGAGACGTAAAGGGGCGTCCTGACTCCTCCGCGAGCCTCCAGGCGGAAGAAGCAGCCTGGATCCCACGGCAGGTCCCGCGGAATCTCCAAAACGCAGGCCCGTGTTCCGTGTGTGACGATGAGACTGAGCCGTGGATGGAAACCTCTGGAGCCAGGACCCTGGCGGCGAAGGATGAAAAGCTCACCCCCTCACCCCCAGTGTAGACAGGAGGATTTAGTGGGCCATGTAACTGGAAAGTTTTAAGGGAGCGTGACTTCAGCAATGGCTGGATCCAGGGCCCCAAAGACCCCAGGAGGACCCTCTTCCTCTCCCGGTCCTGCTTGCGTTCACAGGGTGACGGAAGCGCCCCAGGGACGCAGCTTATGTCCCTCCAGCTCGGCAGGCTCCACAGAGAACGCATCTCTGCTCCAGCCATTTCAGTGGACGTTGCAGAGCTGACTCCCCTCCGTCCACATCAGGCCACAGGGCCATGCCCGAGCCAGTCACTGTGCTCAGGGGACGCTCTGCTGGCGGGCTGTCCCGGGAGCCCGCGCTGTTGGGACCTCTCCTCCTCCTCCCCCGGGCTGAAACTGGGAGCCAGGTGGCCCCCAAGGAAACAAGGAGATGAGAAAGCCAGGATGAGGAGGCGAGGACGCCCCTGCAGGCCCCCGGGCCCGTGGGTGTGGGAGACCAGGTGGCCTGGCACCAGAAGGTGGGCAGAGGGGTGGGCGCGGGGCGGAGGCGCGAGGGGCCTGGGCACCGGCTGCGGCCTCCTTCCCTGGCCTCCCCTGCTCCTCCCGCCGTAAACAGCCCCTCCGCATCGCCGTGGGGCCGGAGATAAACTGCGAGTGAAATAGAAAACATCGTGCGTCATGGCGCTTCCACTCTCCGTGGTAGACGGTCAACAAAATAAATACGTAAAGTCTAAGCTGTACCAGTCGGGGATGAATCTTGGGAAGAAAAACAGAGCAGGGAGGGCGGGAGCGAGCGCAGGGTGGGCGTAACTTTAGATAGGGAGAGCAGGCCTCCCAGGAAAGGCGCCCTCAGAGTAAACAGCAGGTAAAGAAGTGGACCAGGCAGGAATCTGGAGGAAGGGTATTCCGGGAGACAGGAGCAGCCTGTCCAAAGGCCCTGGGGCAGGCGTGTGCTTTGGGGCACAGCCAGGCAACTAGGGAGACCAGAGAGGACGAGAGAGGGGAGAGTGGGAGGAGCTCAGTTTGGAGAACAATGGAGGGCATGCGGGCAGATGTGGAGGGCGCTGTAGCTGCAATAAGGCTGAGTTTTACTCCGGGGCAGTGGGATCCATTGCAGGCGTGCGGGCAGAGGAGTGACGTGCCTGCCTTGGATTCAGGAGGGCGCATCTCTTCACTGCGTGGAGAACAGACTGCAGGGGCGAGAGCGGGAGCTGGCCAGAGCCTGCTTAGGGAGAAGGGATCCTGGCGTCAGCAGTTTCTCGGGTACTGCTGACAGGGTCCACCGACGGAGCAGACACGGGGTGTGCAAGACTGAGGGGTCCACACGGCCCTGGGGGCCCCAGCTCCTGCCTCGGCCCGGCCGGGTCAGCCTGACGCTGGGACTCTGAGCCACCGCGCAGCCCGGCCCCCGGCCTTTGCGGGGTCCCCTCCCCCTCCCGGCTTGGCTGCCCAGACCGTCTGTCTATTTCTCAGACGGACAGACCATCCCACTGCTTCTGTTACCTCCGCAGCTCAGATGGCGAGAAACGGGACACCCAGAAGCTTCTAGAAGTCAGCTGAATTCGGTTTTGAGCCCTGTTCTGTGGAAACAGAGCCATGGGGCGTCTGGGATCTCCCCGCTCTCCTCCCACCACGTCCCAGGGATGGGGTCCGGTTGCGGCACTCGGGGCAGCAACAGTCTGGGGCCCTTGGCAAAAGGTCCCCGAAGAAGTCCTCAGGGTGCCCCGGTCCCTCCCGCCCCTGGTCCTGGGCTGGCTTCAGCCGCACTGGCCTGCTCTCTGTTGCCCAGACACACAAATGAGCACCTGCCTCAGGGCCTTCTCACCTGCGGCCCTTGCTCCATCCACCCGCATCACTTCACCTCACTCCTGCTCAGCATCAGGGCCCCAGAGGGTCTCATCTCTGCCCTAGTGCAGTCGAGCCCCCAGCTCTGCTCCCCCCTGCCTCCTGGAACCGGTCCTGACACTCGTCACATCTGGAGGGAGAGGCAGGCAGCACAGTGGTGAGAGCACAGACCCCGGCGCAATCCTGGCTCTCTCCCTGAAGAGCAGTGTGACCTTGACTGAGTCCCTGACCTCTCGCAGCCTCGTCTATAACGTGAGGATACGGATGGTGGCACCTGCGGGGGTGTCGGGAGGCTACGGGGGGCCCTGTGGCAGTGCCTGGACGCAGCATGGGACCCACGATCCTCGTCATGTGCGATTACCGGTCCCCAGGGCGCCGCCCCGCCAGGCTGCAGCTCAGGGGCCGGGCCGGGCTCGCCTTCCCCCGTCGCCCCTGGTTTGCAGGTGCACCTGGGGCTGCACAGAAGGTCCAGGCCAGAGCGGAGGACGAGCATTGCATGTGGATGGACGATGTTTGATCCCGAGCCCCGCGGCCCCCGTCCCCTCCCTGCCCCTCCCGCCGGGCTCACCTGACCCCCCGCCTCCCCAGCCTCCTCTCAGCACCGAGCAATTAAGCCAAACTTTTGATTTAAGACATTTATAAAGGCACCGAGGATGTCCTCTGGTATCAGCTTATATATTTCTAATCTGCCGTTAAAGTGATTTAAAACGGGGCCGGGTGAAAATTAAACGTCTCCATCACCCACGTGTGGCAGCGGCGCCGACAAGGACGCGGGGCCCCTCCACCCTGCCGGGCGGGAACGCGGCTCGCGGCCTTGCTCGCCGGGCGGGCAGGGCTCCGGGCTCAGGGAGCAGCACGCGGGCCGGGGTCTGCAGGAGGAGCCGCCGTGTGCGCGGCGACATCTGCTCGTCGTGAGCCCTGCTCAGCGGCAGGACACAGGGACCCCGTCCTCGGTGCTGGCAGAGGAGAAAGAAAAGCAGAAGCGGGTGACGAGACTGCAAATTTGCTGAAGGAGTTTCTTCCTGCCTCCTTTCAGAAACCAGAGGATGGAAGCTGGCCCCATCTTCCTTCTCTGGAGGCGATTTCCAGGGACTCGCTTTCTGGTGGGGGGACAGCTCAGGCCGTCCTTCCCCTCCTCCCCACCCCCGCCTCCCTAAAGCCTGCTCACAGCAGCAGAGTCTGAGGTCAGTGACGGACGAGCGTCCAGGGACGAAAGGCCGTGACTCGGTGCGGCTTTTCGATCTCCCCGTGATCTGCTCCCTCGGCCATAAGTGCCCTGGGCCCCTCCGCCCGCTGACAGGGGCTGCCGCCAAGAAGACACCAGCCCGGGTGGACGCGGGACACCCAGATGCATCGGCCAGGGCAGGACCACTGACGGCCGGCCGTGGAGGACACATCGGCGTTGGCAGGAGTGTTTGGGGGCGGCTGTGAGGGGACAGGGGTGGGTCTGCTGTCCCATCGCCCCCTGAGATCCCCCCACCCCAGGGACTGTCCTGAGCCCACCCAGGAAGATGCTCCTAGGAGCCACTCTCCTCATCCCCCTGGAAACTGCGGTCCGGAGTCCAGGTGGGAGAGAAGGGGCCTGTGGAGGTCACTTTGAGCCCCCTGGGCGGCAGGATCGGGTACACAGGTGCAGAGCCCACAGAGGAAGGGCCGGGGTGGGGCTGCCAACAGGAAGTCAGGTACCTGTGGGCGGCAGGTGGAGCATCGGGGGGCCCGAGGAGGAGAAGAAGCCCCTGGTGGTCACCGCTGCACCCCTGGCGTCCGCGTCCCCACGTCACCCTCTCCCCCTTCCCTGGGCGGCCCTGAGGCTGCCTCTCCTGGCCAGTCAGCCCGTCTCAGAGCCACCGTCTGGAGGGCACTTGGTGGCCACTGGGCAGGTCTGGCCGGGAGGGCGCCGTCCGAGGCCCGAGAGGAGAGACGTTAATGGCTGACGGGGGTGTCTCAGAGGCTGAGTGGCCCTGCCCACCGCACACTCGTGGCCGTGGGGCGCCTCCCTCCTTCCCAGGCGGTCTCGGGCCGCACTCGGCGCTGAGTTGGGGCTTCTGCCCTCGCGGCCAGGCCACCTCCCGTGGCCGCCTCCGCTGAACAAGGGCCATGTGTTTTCCCGGCCCGTCCACACAGGGGTCCTTTGAAGCAGCGTCAATGGGGCTCCACGTCTCCCGCAGCTGAGGGCGGGCGGCCGGGGAGGGGCAGACATTCAGCCCAGCGCCCCCGCGGCCGGCGGCCTCTCCCCCGGCCCAGCCTGCGCCCGTGTTGCCCGCGCAGGGGAAAGATGGCCCTGCACGGAGAGCTTTGTTCTTAACACCTACGCGCTTATTTTCCGTGAACTAGAGAAAATATAGCCAGCCCCTCCCGCCCACGCTTTCCCAGCTTTATTGCTTAGCACGAAGTGACATCTACTGATATTCAAAAGGGGAGTCCTGGAAACTGCTGGAATGTGCATCGCAGGTGAATGGAGAAGTAACTCGTGGCCCGTCCACACCGCGGAAGGCCACCGGCTGTGTGTCCCCGTCCTGATCCACAGCAGCACGGGTCTGCGGGTGTGCACGGCGGGCTGGGGGCAGGTGCCCGTTCTGAAAGGAGGGAGCCGCCCGTGTGGCACAGAGCCCCCCGCCCCCGGCACCCGTCTGTCTCTGTATCAGACTGACCGTCCCCAAGAGTGACCCCTATCTGAGCAGACGCGGGTCCTGACCACTGCAGGACTCGCTGTTTCCTGGATGCCCGCAGTGCTCCGGCTGGTCCGCTCTGCCTGGAACGCCCACCCCACGTCCCTGTCAAAGCCTGTCTGGTTTTAAAGGTGCAGCTGAAACGCCACGTCCTCCTTTCCCATTGGAATCTAATGCCCCGGCTGCGAGGTACTAGTGTGAACGCCTCCCCTCTCCCCTTGGGCCGTGTGGTTCAAGCTCTGCTCTCGGGATTGAGATTCTCAAACAGGCGCTTGAGGAGGCCAATGCTCAGCCCAAGGGGGTGATGCTGGTGCAGAAGCCGCAGGCGCCCGAGGCCGCAGGAGAGGGCAGAGTGCCGGTCGGGGGGCCTCCCCGTAAAGCACAGCCTCCAGTGGTCAGAGGCGAGGAGAGACGCTGTGAGCCGACGTCAGTAGGGAGGGCATCACTGAAAAGGGAGAATTTGTCTGGGCCCTGAAGGTGGGAGAGACTCAGGGAGGTGGCACGGTTCTGGGGAAGGAATTTGGAATTTGGACTTAGACAGGCTTGGACTCAAATTCTTTTCCTCCTTCTTTATGAGCCCAGAGTCTGTTGGTTACCACAGAGACCCCAGCTCAAACTGGCTTCCTTGAGAAAGAGCAGTTATTGGCTTTTGTAATGGAAAGTCCAAGCGTGGGCTCAAGTATGGCTGGATCCAGGGGCTCAAGCACAGGCCTCAGGATGCTGTCTCTCTCTGCCTCATGGTCGTTTGTCTCTGTTGGCTTCATTCGCAGGCAGGCCTTGCTCTCAAGATGGAAAATGCATCCCGGCAGACCCAGCTGAAAGTCCGCGATGGTTAATCACCCCAAATTCCCTCACAACTACTCCTGCCACAGTCCTGGGGTTTCTTCTGACTGGACCAAGGAGGGTCACCTGGTGATCCCCGAACCAATCACCGAGGCCACAGGTTTGGACAATTCTGATTGGCCAGGCCTCAGTCGCATGCCCATCTCTGGACCAATGGCTGGAACCAGTGTAACCCAAACTGTGTGGTCAGAGGTGAGGGAGGGGTCATCCAGAGGAAACAGCGCTATGACCAGGAGAGGCGGCCAAAGCAACTGGTGTTCCCTGGGCCCGCTGAGCAGCTGTGGGACCTCGGGCTGGTGTCTCGGACTTTCTGATCCTTAGAGTCCTCAGCCATGAAATGCGAATGCTATAGACCCCCTAGGGTGAGTCATAGGTGGTCAGTGTGCCGATGTCAGTGGGAGCGGCTCACGCTCAGTCGGTGGGCGACACGAGTCCACGGAATCGGAGGCCGGGAAGAAGCCGGGCTGGAATCTGAGCAGGAGAGGATGGGGACGGCCACGTGTTTCCCAGATGGCAGCAACTTCTGCGGTCTCCCCAGCTCTCTTTACAACGTGAAGCTGTCGCTCCTGCTGTCGGGGGGTGGGGTCCATGTCCCCGCCTCAGCCACCACTGTGGCTGCGCTGGAAGCGACACTGTGTGACCTCTGAGGCTGTGACCGAGGGTGACACAGCTTCCCCCTGGCCCTCCTGGGACACTTTCTTGGAGCCGCCAGGCTGTGAGGCTGCAGCTGGAGGCCACGGCCACTGAGGCCCCCGCTGACCACCAGCATCCACGTGAGCTGCAGGACGTGCGCGAGCAGACGCTGGGAGGACCGTGGCCCCAGCCCCGTGTGACTGCGACTGCATCACAGACCCTGTGGGGGGACCCGTGCAGCCGCACGCCGCCAGGACCACGACGTGACGATAAACCGTCGCGGTTGTTTTACGCCGCTGTTCGAGGCACCTTGTTTACCAACCACAGACCCCTGGAGAGGGGGCCGGGGGGCCGCATGGCCTGGCCACTCGCTCAGTGCCTGATGATGCTGGTCTGTCTGAGAGAGAAAGGAGAGGCCGTGCCGAGTCTCCGGGCCCCCTGGGCTGCCCGCAGCCCTGTGCCCGCTGGCAGGAGCCGGCCCGCCACACCGCTGGGCACCTGCCGTGAGTCTCCCAGGACGACGTGGCAGCCGCACCGGCTGTGGGGACAGAGCTGTTTCAGGAGCTCAGGCCCGGCTGCTCTCACTGAGTGGAACTTGTCACCTTCTGAGGGGGCAGGCAGGGGCGGGGGGATTAAATCTTTGAAGGTGAACTTGCCAAATGCCTGCGTGACAGGCCCCTCTTCTTTCGCTGAGCCCAGAGGAGGCCAAATTGCAACGGCCCCCCATTTCTCAGCCCCGTCCAGCCCTCAGCCCCCTCGCTCAGGTCCTGCGGGACCTCCAGGGTCCATTCGGACCAGCTGCCCCGGGCAGGCCACCTCGGAGAGAAGGGAGAGGGTGCCGATGCCAACTGTACCCGGGGGCGTCTAGGCGGGTCAGGAGCTCATGCAGAGAACTGCATCCTTTGAAGGTACAGGGGACCGGCCACTCAGGACCTCACCTGCCCTGTGGCCCCCGGGCCTCACCCCGCAGCTCTGCCCGTGCCCTGTGGCCGCGTGGGGACAGACCCCACCTTCTCCCTGCCTCACCTACGATGGGCTCCAGTCTCTAAGTCAAACACTCGTTTTCTCTTTACGCAAATAAGCTGACTTACAGAGGGCGGCTTAGATCCCCCATCACTGCAAAGCCGACAGCGCCTGCTGTAAACAGAAGGTGACCGTGACAATAAACACAGGACGCAAAGGCCGTCCCACAGCCTGGCTGCAGTCCCGCTGCCTGCTGAGCTCTGAGGCCGAGGCCCTGTCTGCTGCACTGAGGAGGTCGCGGAGCCGGCGGGGGTCGGAGACTGTCTCCTTGACATCGGCAGGAGAACGGGAGGAAAAAGGGAGGGATTTCCTGCTGCTCAGGGTGACTTCACGCTGTGTCTGCCTCCACCGGGGCCTCCCGCCAGGCGGGAAAGATCCTAAAAGATGAAGATGGTGGATGCTCGAGCAGAGCCTGAGGCCACTTCGAGAGCTCCCCTACTCCGTCTCTCCTAATCCTCCACAGCCCCACCACGTGCCGTCATCACCAGCACAAGGGACCCAGAGAGGTTAAGTGACTTACAGAAGGTCACACAGCCAGTGAGTGGGGAAGCCGGGATTTGAACCCAGACCTGCAGCTCAAGCCTATGCTCCTAGCAGCCCAGCACGCCAGCTTTGAAGCACTGGTCTACACCTATCGGGTCTGTGGATAATTGTCCGGGGTCTCTGTACTGGAGCTGAGGGGACAGCCGGCGGAGAGTCCCACGGTGGGAGCCAGCTTGGGTGCCCAAAACAGCCAGGGGACTTGGGGCTCCTGGGCCAGGGGAGGGGGCCGGAGAGGGTCAGGCGGGGGGAGATGAGGGGTCTGGGGAAGAGACCCCAGGGGTTGTGGGGTGGGTGCAGTGGGGTGTGAGATGACAGTGACCCCTGTGCAGGAAGCCCCCTGGGCCCAGCCGCCCCCGAGGGCTGTGCTGAGTGTGAGGAGCCCCAGGGGGAGTCCCACTCACAGCCTTGGAGATGGAGGCGCGCGAGGAAACCGCCGCCTGGGCCCGCACCCTGCTGGGTGTCCTCATACATCCGTCTGTCCCTCTGTCCTTCGGAGAGCAAGCGGAGGAGACGCCCCCAGCCTCATGGGCCCGACCCCGTGGCTCTGGGGCCCTGGGCTGGCCGAGCGGTGGCTCTCCCTCCGCCATGGGCGCTGGAGGAAAGTCCCCGCTGACCCCCCTGTGGGTGCCCCTGACCATCGGCCTTGACGCCCCCGGGCTCAGTCACCCCCGACAAGTGACATTTATTTCTTCCCTCACTCGGAGCAGCGAGAATTAATTATTGAGCGCGAGGAAGCACTTTGAACATGAAAAGTGCTGAGGGTGACGGTGACATTACAGAGACTGAGGCTCTGATCTCTGCTCGGCCGAGCGCCCCTCCCCGGTCCCCTGGAGGACGGAGTGGAAGACCCCGTGTGGGGAGGATGCTCTGGCTCAGAAGCCGGTTCCTGTGACTGCGGGAGGGAGGGAGGGAGGAGAAGAACAGAGAGGAGAAGAGAAGGCGGGTGGGTGGGGTCACGTCGAGTGTGTGTCCAGCTGGCGGGTGAGGAAGGGGACAGGGCGCGTCACCCGAGCGCTTCCTCTCTGTCATTCCAGGGGGTCCGCAGGGTCTCTCGGAGCAGAGCAGGTTCCCAGCCCCTCTTTCCAGATGAGGAAGCTGAGGCGCGGGAGGAGCAGAGCCTCCGCCAAGCTTCCCCAGCCTGGCAGCCACGGCGGGACCAGGACCCACGGTGGGGAGCAGGGGCCCCAGGGCCCTATGGGGACTCGCACCTCTGCCAGGACACACCCAGCGCCTCGGCAGCAGGACCTGGGGCGAAGGACAGGGGACGCCGGCCACAGCACAGCAGGGCCCGGCCGGGACCCCCAGATCGGCCCTCAGACTTGACCTCTCCCTCCGCACCCCCAAGGATCCGCACCCCGGCCTCCGCCACCTGAAGCCATCGGGGAGGAGGCAGGGAGGGCACAGCTTGCTGGGGGACGTGGCGGTGGGGGACACAAGCAGCCTGGCGGGAGTTTGTGGTTTGATGTGGCTGAATATTAACCCGAAAGCACCCCTCAGGCAGAGGAGACGCTGGCGGGCAGAGTGAGGGCTGGTTGTCCCTCTGCATCGGCGGCCTCTGCTCCGACCTTGACCTTCGGGGGGAGAGAGGCCGTGGGGACACCTGAGCCCTCAGGGCCAGAGCCGGAAACCCTACGGAGGTAGGGAACTGGTGGTCCCCGCGTCTGCACGCCCCTTCCTGAGGGTCCCCGCTCTGCCCCAAGCCACCTCCACCGGGCTGGGCCGCCAGCACCAGGCCCGCACTCAGTCAGGGCTGGTACTGCCGGCTGTGTGTCCTGGCTGTTCCCCGAGGGCCCCGTCAGCGACATAGAGAAGCACTAGGGGAAGCAGAGGCCTGAGGGGGCAGGTAGCTCAACTGCCTTGTGCCTCAGTTTCCCCACCTGTAAAATAGGGGCAGAAATGACAGGACAACATCACAAACAAGTGAGGAGTCCAGGGCACCTCCCCACAGCGCTTAGCACCTGGGAGGCAGCAGGCGCCAGACCCGGGTCCTCCAGCAGCCCTCCCAGGCAGCTCCGTGAACCCCATCTCGTTATCACTGTTTCTTTAGATCGTGACACTGAGCCCAGAGAAGTAAAGCAACTTGCCCAAGGCCACCCAGCTAGAAAGGGACTGAGCTAGATTCGAACCTCTCACCTGCTCCTGCCTCCTGCACAGAGAACGGCAGAGAAAAGAGGGTGGGAGTCCTGGGGGCAGGCTGGCCTCAGGGCCCCCTCCAACTGTGGGAGCCTCCTGTGCTCCCCAGGCCTCGGGGGCCCTCGCTGAGCGAGGCGTACTGTGCCCAGAGCTGCTCAAGCAGTCAATTCGGAGCTGTCGGTGGGCGCAGGGGTGCGGCCACCCGGCTGCCCTGGGCTGGGCGGGTGGAGATCCACAGGCTCCCCGTGGGAGACTGCTGCCATGGCAACAGCGCCGGCTGCCCTCTCGCGCATAGGCCCCATCATGCCTCTGCCAGGCACTGAGTGGGCAGGGGCTCCGAGGGCCGCCTCTCCCCCTCCTCCCCCAGGGGTCGCACGGGGGTCCTGAGAGCTCCCTGCCTGCTCACGAGCCCAGCAGGTGAAGCAGCTCAAAGACACGGGTCTACCCCAACAACTAACACCAGCTGATGTGCTGGACGCGCACTCAGCCCTTGGCAAGGATCGGCCTCTAATTCTCTGTAAGGACAAAAAGGCTGAGGCCCAAAGAGACAAAATGGCTTGCCCAGGGTCACAAGACTAGTAAAGAGCAGAGCCAAGGCTTGAACCCAGGATTTCTGGTTCCAGAGCTCTGTTGTATAGTAGAGTGCAATAGTTAAGATACGAACTCTGGAGCCAGACGAGCTGTGTGACCCTGGACAGGTTACTCAACCTCTCTGGGCATCGGTTGCCCCTTCTGCAGCATTGGATAGTAGCGCCCGCTTCAGAGAGTCCTTGGGAGGACTGGATGAGTTAAGACGTGCAAAGCACTTAGATGAGCAAGAGGCACAGAGGGCACGCTGGGGCTTCCCTAGGTCCCAGACAGGGGCCCTGAGATGAGGATTTGTGTGAGGTGCTCCAGAGGGACGAGCAGTGACAAGAGGGGTCCCTTGAGGCACCAAACCAGCCCTAGCCTGATCCGTGGGGGGTTCTGGTGTGTGTGTGACGCCTCAGCGCCTCTCCTCCTTGAGGCAAGGGGGCCGGACCCTCACTCTCGCTGGTCGCCCAGGGGCTGCCCCAGGGGGACGACAACTGCCAGGCAGGTGAGGCCTCTGGGCACGGGGCCGCAGCTCTCCCAAGACCCCGAGCTGGGCACAGAGCGAGGCCCAGAGCAGGCCATCCGGAGCCAGGCACACGGACGGCAGAATTGGGCCAGAGAACCAGGGCACATGGGTGGAGCCCTGGCTGTCACCAGGTGGTGTCACACAGTCCTAGCTGCTGTCATCGTCCCTGCCTCAGACCTCAGCAAACCTGTCTGACCAGTGGAGTTGCCCTCATTTCACAGATGGAAGGCCGCTGGTTTGGTCAAAGTCACACAGTTGTGGGGCAGGGAGCTGGAGCTCCAGACTTCCAATTCTGGACGCTCTTCCCTGCGCTGTGGCCTGGGCGGCGGCCACTGCCTGCAGGGCCCAGAGAAGGGGGCGTTAACCGGGCAGGAGGGAGTCAGCAGCCCAAAGGCCTGGGGCACCTGGGGGAGGCTGCACCAGTCAGAATTCTTAGGCAGCAAATAACAGAAAAATCCTAATTCAAGCAGCTTTAATAATGAACACTTGTATTTCTGTAAGAAATCCTGAGATGAGGGAGCTCCCGGGCGTCTTGATTGAGCAGCTCCACGGTGGCTTCAGGACCAGGCTCTTTCCCTCTCTTTCTGCCACCTTCCATATAGATCTCGCTCTTCAAGGTCCCCAAATGGCTGCAGCAGATCCAGTCATCACATCCCACCAGGACAAAGTGTAGCTCAAGACGAGCCAGTCATCCCTTTTCAAGAGCAAGACTCCCATAACCCCCCTACTGGAGTCCCCCTCGCATCTCATTGGCTGACGTTGGGGCACATGAGAACTTAGCAAGGGGGCACAGGGTGGCCATGATTAGCTTAGACCAGGGGTCAGCAAACTAAGGCCCACTGGCCAAATCCTGCCCCAAGCCTGTTTTGTAAATAAAGGTTTATCGGGGCACAGCCGCACCCAGTGTTCTTGCACGTGACGCTTCCATTCTCCAGCCGGCAAAACCGAGTGGTTGCCACCGAGACCGTCTGGCCCGAAAAGCCTGACGGAGCTGCTCTGAGTCCTCACAGAACGGCAGTCCGACCCGGACGGGGCCGCCGTCCCCGGGGCACGGACGCTGGACGACGCAGCAGTCCGCGAGCGAGGCCGCAGCGGGAAGAGGCTGTGCTGGCAGCGAGGAGTCGCCCTCTGGGCTCAGCCACCCGGCTGGTCCACCCACCAGCGCATTGGCCTCCCCGGGGCGCGGCCCCAACTTGCGCTGGGACAGGGCCGGGCTGTGCCGATGGCAGGAACCCCCGGCCCCACTCCAGTCCTGACCGCCCTGACCAGCTGCGTGGCTGTGGTGGGTCACCGCACCCCTGGGGCCTCCGCTCCCCAATACGCACCCGGTGTCAGTGTCCTGGGGCCGCCAGAATAGGACCCCACACCGGGGGGCTGAGATCAGCAGCTCTGGGGGCAGAAGTCCGACATCGAGGGGGCCGCAGGGCCGCGCTCCCTCCAACGGCTCGAGGGGAGGACGCTGCGTGTCTTTTCCGGCCTCTGGGGGCCCCAGGTGGCCCCTGACAGTGGCCGCCCCACCCCCATCTCTGCCTCGGTCGTCACACTCCTCCCCCGGGTGGCCCTCCTCTTCTTATGAGGGGACCGTCACACTGGGTTAGGCCCACCCGAATGACCCCATCTTAGCTCGATCACATCTGCAAAGACCCCATTTCCAAAAAGCCCCATTCGCAGGTTCCAGGGACAGACTGCAATGCACATTACGGGGGACACAGCTCAGCCCGTAACGCGGGGCAGCCCCCACACGGCCACGGGTGAAATGGACACATGCCCTTGGTTTGGGGAGGACAGGACTCCCCCCGGGACCCCCTAGCTGCCTCCTGTGAAGCACAGGCTGGAAGCTTCCGGAATGTGGCTGGTCCGAGGTTGGCTCAAGGAGACCATCACTGTTCCCTCCACCACTGCCGGGCCCAAGCTGCTTCTGGGGCTCCCGGGTCCCCGGAGACCAGAGCCGAGGGTCCTCAGCAGGTCCGGGCCTGGCGTGCGCAGGGGAGGCCCCAGGTACAAGTTTTCAGGAGGCCCCCGTTCTTGGGGGTCCGGCCCTGCACATGCACAGCCTCGGGGGCCCCTCCTTAACTGCGTGTCCTGAGTGCTGGTGGCCTCACCAGGCCCAGCTGGTCCGCAGCTCTGCCTCTCACCCCCACACGCCCTCTCTGGGCCTCCGTCCCCCGTCCGTGCTCGGGAGCAGGTGGGCTCCGACCTCACCTTCACCACGTGGACAGGGGAGTCCGTCTCACTTCCAGCTAAACTGAAAACACCGGGGAGGGCACCCGAGCAGCTTTGCACAGAACTAGTGTTTAAAAACCATGTCTGGAATGAACCAGAAAGCTATTTCCCAAACCCAGATTCCTCACCAGGAACGAGGCCCGGTAGGGCTGGGCCCTGCCAACCTCGCTGACCTCATTCCCCTCATTTCCCCCTAAACCATGACATGCCAACTCCACTGGCCTCCTTGTTCTTTCCAGAACATGCCAAGCCCACTCCAGCCTCAGGGCCTTTGCACTCACTGTGCCTTCTGCTGGAAGGCTCTTCCCCCAGAGGCTCATGCTCAGCTCCCTTGACTGACTCAGATTTCTGTGCCAAGGTCACCTCCTCGGAGAGGCCACCCAGTGAGAGCAGACATTCCACCTGTCCACTTCACTGTCCTGGAGCTCAGAACCGGCTGGAACTCACGCTCATCTAGGGCTCTCCGAGCCTGGGGCGGTCCCACACACAGTAGGTGCTCAGTGACTGCACGGCCCCCACCCACCGAGCTCTCAGGGAGCTCAGGAGGCCCCGGGCCCTGCACGATCCAACGGCCGGCAAGCCTCGCCCTGCCGTGGAATTTTCCAGATGAAGCTGTTCCTTTGTGCGTCAACAGAGCGTTTAATCTCAGCTCGCCCTGGGCAGGAAGGAGCCTGCTTTGGTGAAGGACTCCGGACCCGGGCGGCCAGGAGCCGGGAGGAGCGGGAGGAAGGCCGGTCCCCCCATAACCGCCCGGCCGGCCCCCCAGACGGCAGCACGGCCCCTGCCATCAGGAGGGCTCCAACGGCCCGCGATTAACCCTTTGAAAACAGCATCACTCAGTCTCATCTTCTCTCCGTTAAAAACTGAAGCATGTAACGCACAGGTGCTGACACAGAAAAACGCTGGCCCTGACCCTCACCTTTGACCTCTGTGCCATACCGCTGCATCTCAGCAGAAAAGGGCTTGGCGTAGCTTTTAACTTTTTGTTCTTTTTTTTCCATTTTCTGTTCTATATTGTCCTAAGACTTGCTTTTTTCATTGAACCCTCTACATCTGGGACATCATTTCACGCCAGATACAGGCAGGTCGCCCCATTCTGTTAATGTCCAAGTTGTGTCCCACGGCCCCTGACGCACAGCGCGGAGCTGTTATGACTGTTTGGGTCAGAATGGCCCATTTGTGGTCACCTTCAGTTCTCAGAACATGGTTCCTTTGAACGTGCTCTGCAGCCTGTTTACATGTGACACAGTGAGCTGGTTTGGGGAAAACCCATCAGGTCTGGGCTTGTCGGGTGGGGGCAGGTCTGAGGTGCCCTGTCATCCACACACTCTAGACTGAGTCCGAGATGGTGCTGGTGGGGAAAGTAAAAGCAGGCCCCAGCACCATGGTCCGGGGTGTTCCCAGTTCCCAAGAGGCCACCTCCACATCTACGGGTTCCAGAATGTCAAACCTTCACAGCATTGTGACTCGTTCCCAGAATGGTGGTGCCTGGTAATTCACAAAGCAACTCCAGGTACACCACAGTTTGTCCACATCTCCAAAGAAAGCCCTACTCAGTCTCCCCTGAGTGATGGAGAGCAAGCAGGCCCCCGTCAGCAGCAGGCCCTGCGCTCCGCCAGGCTGGCACAGGGAGAGTGAGGAGGGAAGGGCAGGGGCTGCCGTAAAGTCAAAAGGAACTGCCAACAATACAGCTCTGTCTCCCAGGGGTGACTCACCAGTGAAAACAGAAGACCGGCCCACGTGCCAGCATCTGCAGGACAGCGTCCAGGAGCGGGTGCAGCCAGCTTCAGGGGGCCAACGCTCCAGCACCTTCCTCAGGCCCCGTGAATGGGGCCTGGTCGTCTCCCTGTAGCCTCGGTTTGGAAGCTCGTGGAAGGAACCAGGAGGTCAGAGGACAGCAGGCCAGCCCTTCCAGCCCCAGGACGGCGTTCAGAAGCTTCTAGAAGCCTCCCAGCCCTTACCTCCTGCCAAAGACCGAGCCAGTGCTGCCGGCACCCGGGCTGCCCCCACGCACTCAGGAAACAAGGATGCCAGTGGGGTGGCATGCCCTCCTCAGGTAGCCCTTGGCCCCAGCCCAGCAGGCCAGGCGTCAGGTGGCGTCCGTCACCTTTAGGGGCGAGTTAGCGTTAGACGGGTGGAAAGGCTTCAGAGGATCCTCTGGGCCTTTTCTGTCCTTTTCAGTAATGTTCTGTGCAGCCCATGCCGTCCTGGAGGAGCAGGGAGCTAACTGGCTGGTAGATGCAGAGAGGCGGGGCCGTTTCTTTCTCCCACCTTTGTTCACATGAGGGAATTCACAAGGCCATCCTGGAACGCTACAGTGTGCCTTGTGGAGTTGGCCAGTTCTCCCCCAGCAACTGGGTATGTTTTTGGTGCATAACGAGTCATGTAAAAACCAGGACAATGTGACCTCTGTCAGGGCTCAGCCGCGAGGGGACTGGGAGGGGAGACAGTAGGGACAGTGGCAGCTACGCCTCTATAGAGCACGTCTGGCTGGGCGCTGTCCAGGCCCTTTGCACTTATGAACATTTAACTCAGATCACGACCCCACAGAGCAGGTGCGATGGATCGCCATTTCACAGATAAGGACTCTGAGACACAGAGCCGGTAAGTAACTCGCCCAAGGTCACACAGCTGGGAAATGGCCGAGCCGGGACTTGACCCCAGGCGACCCAGCTCCACGGCTTGTGTTCTTAACTCTGTTGGGTTTTGTGTGGTTGCCTCTAATCCAAAGACGTTGGCAATGGGTGGGCTCTCGGTGACATACACCGTGGCTGACTCGTCCCCCATTCCCAGCCTTTCCTCCATGCCTGCATCTACCACAGGTCCAGAAAGGCTATTTGCTTTCCCAGGCTCCCTTGCAGTTCTGGCCAACGAGCTGGAGGCAGAAGTCAACTGGGGAGATTGTGGGAAAGGTTTTCATTTCCTGATAAAAGGAGTAAAGGTAGCTGATGCCCCCTGTGCCCTTTATTGCTGTCTTGAATGTGGATGCAATGCCTGGAGTCATGGCAGCCATCTCGTGATCTGAGGGAAAGGCTAGGAGAAGCACGGACAGTGACCTGGAACGACCTCCCCAGTCCCAAGACCTCTGTTTGTATGGGAAAATTAAACCCTGTCTGTTTACATCGCTGGGTTAGGGTTTCTTACAGCTAAAAATCATACCTAATGTTCTTTTCTCTTTCTTCCTCTCACTTATTCCCACTTGAAAGTGGCTGGTTGTTAAAAGTCAGCATCTTGGAAGGAGTGAGGGACAGTGAAAGGCCGCTTTCCCAGGATATTCAGCGGAATTGCATCCTCCCGTGGCCTTTCCAGCTCCACTTAGGAGCCCCTCCCGTAGTCCACGTGTGCGTGTGGACCGCGGCTCCAGGTCCACTCTCCCCTCAATGCTCCTAACAGCCCAGAAGGGAGGCCAGAGAAGGACCCTGAGATGCGGGGGCTTCAAGAACTCGCCCAGGGGCCGGCCCAGTGGCACAGCAGTTGGGTGCGCACGTTCCGCTTCGGTGGCCTGGCATTCACCGGTTCGGATCCCGGGTGCAGACATGGCACCGCTTGGCACGCCATGCTGTGGTAGGCGTCCTACATATAAAGTAGAAGAAGATGGGCATGGATGCGAGCTCAGGGTCAGTCTTCCTTAGCAAAAAAGAGGAGGACTGACAGTAGTTAGCTCAGGGTTAATCTTCCTCAGGGGAAAAAAAAAACAACAAAGAACTCGCCCAGCAGGCAGGGAGCCTGGTTCACTCAGGCCAGCCTGACCCCGACACCAGCATCCTCCTGCTCTCCGCCACCATCCTTCCAGCCTGTGACATAGTCCTCCAGAACTTCTCCAACTCGTCAGACTCCTGGCCCCTGTCCCCTTCTGTCCCCCTGGGGCCAGTGCCTCAGTGTTCTCCTCTGCAAAGTGGGGACGACGCTGGGACCGGCTCCCAGGGCTGCTGTGCCCATTCGGAGAAATAATCCACTTGGCACGGAGCCTGGAGCGAGCCGTCCGCAAACAGAGCGACTGTCATCACTGCTGTTGTCACTGAGTCCCCAGAGCCCCGGGCCTGGGAGGAGCTCCCCAGGCAGCAACAACGGAGAGAAGCCGAGGGCCCGGGGCCTGATTTCTATCGCGCCTGGCCTGATTTCACGCTCCCCAGGCCGGGCACAGGGGCACCTTGGCGCCACCTCAAAAGGCCCCCCGCGTGGAGTCGCGTGAGGAAGGACGGCCCTGAAGGACGCCTTGTCTGGAAAGGGCTCACGTTGGAGAAAGGCTGCCTCCTGCCCGGTCACGGCCCTGACTGCGGTCAGCGGTCAGCGTGGGCCAGCAGGCGGGGCTTCCAATTCCAGGCCGCGGGGTGGCGGGCAGGGGTGGCTGCAGCACCACGCAGGAAGAGAGAGAGGGAGAGAGAGGACATCTCTGTCCTGTGCCCGGGCCCAGCCAAGGGAGGCAGCCTCGCCAGCAGAGGGGAGGGGCGCTGTCTCGTTAATCACCCCGCTAACGAGGACAGTCGAGTCCAAGCGCTGGGACACACGGGGGCCTCTGCAGCCCACCACAGCCCCACGAGGGAAGTGCTGCTGTCGTCTCTATCTTGCAGACGAGGAAACTAAGGCACAGAGAGGTTAAGTAACCTGCCCAAGGTCACGCAGCTGCTGAACAGAGGGGCTGGGACTTGAACCTACACCCGCTGGTGCCCTTAGCCTCTTCACAAAGGGGCAGGGAAAGTGGAGGTGGTAAAGCCAACGCGGGTTCTTCGGTGAGGCCGGGGTCGGGGGAAAGAGTGCTGGCCACTTAGTAGGACACGAGGATGAGGATCTGGAAACGGGCCGGGAGCCCGAGCTTGGTGGGCGGCTCCAGAGGAACACTGAGGGAGTAGAATTTGCAGGGTCCTGAGAGGAGGGACTGGAACACGGGAAAGCGGGGCAGTCTCGAGGAAAAGGGTCTGAGCAGCGAGGCGCCATAAACCCCTTCCCCTGCTCCCCAGACCTCAGCAACGTCGGTTGCGACAGAAACAGTCCGGGCGGGGAGGGGGCGGGGCGTCTCCAAGGTGAGGCTGGATTAGTCGGGACAACTGGGGCGCCAGTGATGGAACTCCAACTCTCATTTCCTGTTCCTGGAACTGAAAAGTCCAGGGTGGATTTCAGGCACGGCTGGATTCAGGGGTGAAATGATGTCATCACTCTCCCCCCGTGGTGCTGCTCTCCTCCAGGCTCGTTTCTTTCTCAGGCAGGTGCTTTTGCCCAAGTGGTTCCAGCAGAAGTCCCAGGGAAGTTTCCCTCCCCGGCGTCTCTTGGGGTCCTGGGGAAGCCTCACTCGTCGTATCGATAGGCTCAGACTGGGGCTCTCACAGTTCAGAGTTGAGCCCTAGATCCACCTCCAAAAGGCTCGGTGACAATGGGTAAGTCACTTTGCCTCTCTGAGCTTCAGTTTCCTCGTGGTAATCCCTTTATCTCAGAGAAGTTATGAGACCGGCAGTAGCCTCTATGCAGCACCTAGAATAAGCAGATATTCAGTCAATGGACATTTCCTCTTCCCCTGGCTGCCAGTCCAAATACCACCTCCTTCAGCCAGTCCTCCCTGATTGCCCAGCTCTGATGACCTCCCAGTCTCTCCTTGTGCCTGCACAGTAAGCGATTTGGGAGTTTCGATCAGGCCACTGGTGCCTCTGGAGTCCCTAGTACCCGGCACAGAGCCCTGTAGACAGTGGGTATTCTAGAAATTTTGAGATTGATGGACGATGACAATGACAAGGGCGGATCCCACATACCAAACTGACGATCCGCAGGAATTATTCCTTAGAGCAGCAGTTCTCACGCTCGAGGAGGCATCAACAACCACCTGGGGAGCTTGTGAAAATGCAGGGGGCGGCGCCCACGCCCAGTAGGTCTGGGGTGAGGCCCAAGAATTTGCATCCCTAACACACCTCCAGGTGACTCTGAGGCTGCTGGTCTGCGGCCACGCTGCGAGAACCGCTGAGTCACGACAAGGCTGAAGTCGGCACTCAGTAAAACCACATGTCCTGATTTTAAGAGGATAATAGTCAGAATATCATGGTTTCCATGTCTTATCAGTTAGGACCCAGTGGAAAGGCGAGCAGGGCACACTCAGATGGGAAATCGAAGAAAGCTATCAAAGCGACTATTTGCAAAAGTATGGAGGGGGGTACAGACCTCCCACAGCAGCAACCTGGGGAGCTGTCCCCACACTTGGGGGGGCCAGCACTGCGGAAACCTGAAGAGGGGGCTCCAGGACGGGACCACCCAACAGGAGCCCCACCCTTTGTCGGAGGGACACAGCCAACTGAGGCAAGGCAGTGAGAGCTGGGGAACAAGCACCACGGCCTCGTTCTGCACCCGCCTCCCGCCTCCAGCTGGTGCCTCCCATTGGCTGGATCCAGCCGACACCAGAGGCCGGGGGGAGCTGGGGCACAGCCTGCACAGGTCGGCCTTCACAGAGCAGAAGGGACAAAGGTGGAGGGCAGACCTGGAGAGGCGGGCGGAAGATGTCCAGCACAGACGGAAGATATCAGGACATCATGACCTGTGGGAGCAACCGAGTTTGGCAAAGCACTATTGAAAGTAAGCAGCTCACAGCTCACGTGTTCGCTCCATTATTCATCGGCACCTGCTGTGTACCAGGCACCGTGCCAGGTGCCAGGGATTTCGAGCTGAATTAATCCTGACTCCTGCCCAGAGGGGATGCTGGGGGGCCAGGCATCCCCCCCACAGCCCACCCAGCCCGACTGCTGTGCCTTCCGTTGATCTCATCTGCTTGTCACCCACGAGAGTTCCGTGTGATTTAAGCTTTCATTAAAGTTTAACTACGGGGGGAAAACTGCGAGAAAAATCACCTGCTCGGTCACAAATCACACTGTTATGATGTGCTGAAACGGGGCTGCGGGGACAGGCTGTAGGGATTTGGCTGGGGTTAGGGACAAAATGAATGTGAAGCACTGGGCGCCCGCACGCCCCCGTGGGAACACCCCGTAAACCTTTTTGCATTTGGGTTCACATCCAGCGAACTGTTGATCATGATTTTTCTCTGGGCTACTAACGAAACCCCAGCCTCCCCGGCCCCCGGCCACCACGTCAGCCTCACACCAAACGTCCGCCCAACAGCCAATAACAGAAATGATGGAGAACCCGATGCAGACGCGGGTAATTGCTCCGGCTGCCTCCCGTGAATTTAAATGGCTTCCTTGAATTACTGCTTTTGACGCGATCAATAAAATTGAGCTATTGCTGTTTCAGGCCTTTCGACAGATACACAGGGAGCTGTGCTTGGGGGCTGGTGGGCCAGTGACCCCCGGTCTCCCGGTGGCCGAGCTGGGCGCTGGGGGCAGTGGGTGGAGTGAGGGCAGGGATGCGCTGCACTGGCCAGCAGCCAGGACGAGAAGGAAAAGCAGATGAATTTTGACATTTGGCCTTGCTGGCGGCCTTCCCTTGTCCTACGCCTTTCCCCCAAAAAACAGGAAGCCAAGCTTACCTGTCCGGGCTCCCATTCCCTCTGCTTTCCAGTGAGATGATCCAGCCCACATGAGGGTGTTCGGGAGACACAGAGCACACGCTCCCAGCCTCCCAGCAAACACACTGCATCTTAACTGCAGCCGCCAACAAAGGAAGTGACCCCAGTGGTGGCGTTTACAACACCTCAGGACCAAAGATTAACTCTAGCAGTGAGATTCTAGATTAAAAAAAGATATTGACCAAAAAAAAATTTTTTCTTTTGGCAAAATTCACAGAACATAAAATTAACCACGTTAAAGTGATCAATTCAGTGGCATTTTGCCCACTCGCAGTGTCATGCCACCACCCCCTCTGTCTGGTTCCAGGACTTTTTTTTTCTTTTTTTGGCGAGGAAGATTGGCCCTGAGCTAACATCTGTGCCAATCTTCCTGTCTTTTGTATGTAAGACACTGCCACGGGGTGGCTTGATGAGCAGTGTGCACAGGACATTTTCATCACCAGCAGTCACTCCTGGTTCCCCCTCCGCTGCGCGCGGTCCGCGGATGCGCCTGGAACTTTCAGCCCCGCCGGGGGCCGCGTGCTCGTGGGCGCCCCGCGTCCGGCCCTGCAGGAGCGCAGCTGCGCGGGCGCCTCCCCCGGGTTCTGTGCGTCCGGGGGTGGCTGCTGGGCCGGGTCAGCGCCCGGGGTTCCGCGCGTCTCCAGCGTCTTCCGGCCGTGCCGCTCTGAGCCTCAGTTTCCTCTTCGTGCGACGGGACTTGTGACGGCACCTGCCTCCGTGGCCGCCGTGGGAATCGGGGTGGACACAGGGAGGTCCGGCCGAGCAGGCCCCGGGTGCGTCCCGGGGGGAACGGCGTCCCCACGTTCACGTGCGCCCAGCACTTGGGGGGGGGACTTTCTCTGGAAGGAGGGTCTTTGCAGACGCAGTGAAGCGAAGCTGCCGAACTGCGCGAGCGAGGGCGGCGGCCGGTGGCCGTGCAGGAAGGCCGGTGGGGACGGGGACGCGCAGGCAGGTCCAGGGCTGCCGGCAGCCGCCAGAGCCGGAGAGGCGCGAGGAAGGCCCCTGCGGACCGCGGAGGAGGCACGTCCGCCCGGCAAACTGCGCGGCTGGCGGGGGACTTGGTCGCGGACCGGGAGGGTGCCACCCGTGGGGGCCTGTCGCTGTCCTTACCCGTCAGGCCACCGCGGGCGAGGGTGGGGCGGGGGGTGCGTGACTGGAGAAGGCGCCGGGGTCAGCGGGCCTCAGACTGCACGGCAGGGTCGGCTCCCTAACACGGCGGGGGATGCTCGTAACCGAGTTCTAGGGCATGTGGTCCCCGGGATGCAGAGACGAGGAGGGGAGCCCCGGGGAGGGCGGCTCAGCCTCGAGGCCCCCTTCGCGCCCGGCCACCACGAACCAGAGGCTCTCCCCGACGTGCCCGCGCCTCCCAGGACAGTAGCCACCGCTCGGCCACCGGGTCCCCCTGCGCTGGGCTCCGGGAAGCCTGTTCTCTAGGAAGTGGGCATTTTCCCACGAGAGCCGGGATGGCAGGAAGCACAGCACAGCACCGGGGGGACCGGCGACCTGGGAGCTCTCCTTCTGCCAGTTTCCACCCAATAAAAGCCCCACCGGAGGGATGGGGGAAGCGCGCTGACGAGGCCGCAGTTTTGAGCAGCTGGGTCCGGCCCTCCGTCCATCGGGCCCACAAAGGCGGGGAGGGGGCTGACTCCTGACTGATGGAGATGCCGCGGTGCCAGGGCCCCGGGTACCAGGGATCCTCCTGACTGACGTCTCCCTCAGCCTGGATTTGGCACAATCGCTAAGGGGCTGGGCGCGGGTGCGGGCACGGGTGACAGGCAGCCTGGGTCAGCAACCGTGACCCGGCCGGGCACTGCCGTCCACACCTGGACCGCTGGTGGCCTTGCCCGCATCCCCCGGGGGCCCCGGCTGCATAAATGTCATCTCGAGTCTCGTCCCCCGCGGGGAGCTGCCCTCCAGCCCCAGGCCCCGGGCTCACAGGAGAGCCAGTTGGAGTTCCAGAAGCCAAACCAAACACTGGCCCGGCACTGCCTTATCTCACTCCACGAGAATGGAAGAATCGCCCCACTGAGGGGCCGCGAGCCCACCCAGGTTTTAAATTAAACCTCTTGAGTTTCCCCTCTGACAGCAGATAAAATCCTTCCAGCTTATGTTTTGAGGAAAGAATTCGGTTTGCGTGTGTGTGTGTGTGTGTGTGTGTGTGTGTGTGTGTGTGCATTTCCCCTAAAACTCATTTTCTCCTGTTGGATTCCTTGAAGCTCTGTTTAAATATTTCACTTGAGGCCATGATTACGTCTGACAAACGCTGAAATACTGTCCAGGAGCAACCGCCCGGGGCGGCCCGGATTCCAGCAGGAGGCTCCCTCTGGGGGGAGGGCTGAGGCCCTTCCGGGACGCGAGCCCCTAGGCCGTGGGGGCTCTGCTGGCGGCTGTCTGCTCACTGGACGTCAGCCACCGGCTCTGCCGTGTCAAAAAGCTCAGGTTGCACGCTGGGACGGGGGTGGAGGAGAGAGGGTTTGTTCCTCAGCTGGGGCCGGGAGAGGCCCAGCTTCTGCTTCTGGCCCCACCCTGAGCAGCTGGCAAACGCTGGCCGATTGCTTCACCTCTCAGCGTCTCGGATGCCAGTCCCCAGGGGAGGGGCAGCCACAGGAGCTCCTTCTGTGGAATTCCCATCAGCAGAGGCATGGGAAGACGCTGCTACCACGCTGTCCTTCAGTCATTCAACAAACATTTGCTGGGCACCTACTATGTGCCAGACTGTTCCAGGCAGCATGGAGACAGCAGGGACCAAGACGAGGCCACATCCGTGCCCCAGGGAGCTGACATTCCAGAAGGTGGGAGAACTCGTCTCTTAGACTCTGGTTGGTGGCGGCGTGGGATGAGGTAGAGGGAGGGTCTGGAGGCTGCGGCCTCTAAGGTGCCCGGGTCCTGGTGATGTCGGGCTCCCACGAAGGACGCTGAGCCCGGCTGAGATGACCCTGACCGCACCCTCCTGACAACAGTGAGCGAAAAGGCAGGATTCCCCAGCCTCCTGATGTCGTGTTAGAAGCTACACAGGGCTTTGTCTGGGGCCCGGCACACAGTAGGTGGTCAATATTTTCCTTTTTTTTAAGGAATGGCAAATCGCCAAACACGAGGAGGGAAGGGCCCAGCGATGGTGTGCATGTGGAGGCGGAGGGAGCCCAGGTTTAGGAACGACATAGTCAGCGGTTCAAACCCTGGCTCTGCCGCTCATTGGCTGTGTGATCTCAGGAAGGGCACCAAGCCTCTCTGAACCTCAGTCTCCTCGTCTGACAAATGGGAGATGTGTCCCACCAGGCTGCTGCCAGGGTCACAACAGGTGTAGTCAGGGGCCAGGGACACAAAGGGCCAGACAGGGGTCGAAACTCAAAACCCACAGTGATCAGACAGGCAATGTAAACAGGTGAGGCAGCTGGCGTGTGGGGCAATAGGGACTGGTGGGGAGTGGGGTGAAGTGAAGGAGAGCATCCCCTCCCCCTTTAGAGGCCAGATCCAGCCAGTTGTTGTCCTGTGAAAATGGAGGGCCCAGGGTCACCAGATCTTCTGAGTTTTTTAACAGAGGCCACAAATCTACGTTTTTAGTGTAAAATTTCTTAACTTTAAAATGATGCCAATTAATTTGTTAAAAATGACCAACCACTATGTGAGGGCAACTAAACCCATTTGCGGGCCACTGGTGGGCGGCCTCTGGGTTAGAGGCACAGGGTCCTGCTCTCACTGGCCTGGCAGCGGGCGTGGGTGTGAGGAAACGATGTCACAGTTCTCGAGTCACCGTTTGCCATCCATTCTACAAGGGGCAGCACCGAGCGAGGGAGAGAGCAGGTCCGGGAGGAGGTGGCTCTGCTGAGATGTGAGGGCCGAGCTCGGGCGCAGGGAAAGGACGGGCCGGCAGGGGAACAGCATGGGCGGAGGCTCGGCCGCGGGACCTCGCCCTGCCCGTCTGGGGTCCGAGAGGCGTCCCGCGTCGGGTGGGCACTTTGCCGACCCAAAGGGCGGTGGTCCCGTCGCTCCCCGAGGGGAAGCAAGGGCAGCCCTTCGAGGGGACTTCGTGTCGAGCTCAGGAGCCGCCAACCAAAATGCCAGCTCGTGGAGGGTTAACGTGGGTCTCCTGGAGACCGTCTCCTCGTGGACGGGCTGGACATCCGAACCGGGGATCCTCCCGGCGGCCCCTCTGTGCCTGACGTCCCCGCCCTGGGTCTCAGCTCCCAGCCAGGCCGTCTTCCCTGAAGGAGGGAGCCTGGAGCCTTCGGCACTGCAGATGCCTCTGCGATGATGTGCTCCTGGGGCGAGGCCGGCACATTCCAGAACAAATGGCCAGGCAGGCCCACAACCTCAGCGGGAGGGAGCGGGGCAGAGGGAGCAGACGGCCCCCGCCTGGCTTCTCTCCCTCTGCTGGGTCTGGCGCCTCTGATCTTCGTCCCTGCCCTCCTGTCACCTCATGCTGTCCCTGCTCACCTGGGGCCGTGGAGAGGGCGGCTGGGCAGCAGCAAATTCCTCAGGGTCGAGCTCAAGGTCAAACTGTGCACCTACTTGGGACTGGTGCTGGGTTTACTGCCAACAGGTTGGTACCACTGGAGGTGGGGCCTTTGGGAGACACAGTTGGAGGTGACCCTCAGTGTCCCCAGATTCCCCATAACTGTCACATAGAAGCTCAGAACCTCTTCTGCGTGCAGACCCTCCACTGAGAATGTTAACATCCAGGGCTGTGCATACAGTCAGAGCTCAATAAATGCACTGAACAGGGACAGGACGAGTCTGCTCCCTGAGCTCGCGCTCCACGGTGGGTGGAAACCACACGCTTCTGGGCGAACTCTCTGCAAAGACTCCCAGGAAGGAAAAATATTAACATGTTTAACCCTAATCAAATCTGGGTAATTTCACTAGAAACCTTTCCATAATTTCATCAGCGTTAGAGGATTACAATAGCAACAAATTAAACCAACAGGCATGAATTTAGTTGCTCAAGAGGAAAATGTAGCTTGATTTAGAAACGGATGTCACAGTTTATTAACCGATCTAAATTAATTCGATTTTGAGCCACTGTTAAATATACATTACGATGTATCACTCAACAGCATAGCTGGCAGGGGAAGAGGAGGGAGAGGAAGGCAGGCAAGCGAGGCCCCCATGAGGTTGGTGCCTACATGCAAAATGGCATGTTAATTCTGCGATATTGGGCTGAGTGGCCCAAATTGAAGAAGGGAGCACCAGTCAGGACTCTTAGTAGCAAGAATTACAAACTCAATTCAAGCTGGCTGAAGCCAAAAGGGGGATTTATCATCTCAGTATCTGAAAATTTCAGGGCCTGTCCAGCTTCAGGTACAGCTGGATCCAGGTGCTCAAGGTCAATAGGAATTGGCCTTCCTCTGCTTCTTAGTCTGTTTTCTTCTCTATAGATCTACTCTCAAGCAAGGTCTTCCTATCTGGAGGCAGGACGACCACCAGCAGCTCCAGGTTTCATTCTGCTGGCTTCGCCACCTCGAAGAAAGAGAGCCTGGCCCAATTTCCAGGTAAAGCTCTCACCACTGGCCCCGCCAAGGTCATGACCCACGCTGATGGGCCAGGCTCGCCCCTTGCTCATCCTTGACTGGAGAGGAGAGGATGTTCACATCCACGTGCAGCACCTGGACTGAGAGCCAGAGACGGACTGTTTCCCCGGAGAACAGAGGAGCTGTGACCAGTGAAAAGAGAATGGATGCTGCACACACCACAGCTGGAGCTGTCGCCCGGCAGAGACCAGGCCCGTGTGTACCAGGCCCAGGGAGGCCAGGAGACGGCTGGAGCCACACAGCTGGTCTGCGACGTTCCTTCCCAACCCGGAACTTTCGCCACCTCCCCACCTTGTTTATTTGACGTAAAGGCTGAACAGTGGCTCCCAGAGATGTCCACGCTCTGACCCCGCCACCTGCGAATGTGACGTGGGAGATGGGCTTTGCGGGTGTGACTCAGCCAAGGATCTCGAGACGGAGATCGTCCTGGATTACCTGGGCCGGCCCAGTGTCATCACAAGGGTCCCTGTAAGAGGGAGGCGGGAGGTCAGAGAGGAGAGAAGAGGCTGCGTGGAGGGTCTCAGATGAGAAGGGGCCGTGGTGCCAGGAACGCCGCTCCCCCAGGAGCCGAAAGAGGCCGGACGCGCCCTGCCCGGAGCCGCAGGAGGAACCCGCCCTGCCCGTGCCTCCACTTAGACCCATCTGGACTTCTGCCCTCCAGGGCACGTCTCCCTGTAAAGCACTGAGTGTGGCCCTTTGTCACATTCACACAAGGCCACCCACCGCCCTGGGGCAGGAGGCAACACCCCGGGGTCCAGGAGCCTCCAGAGAGCACAGAGAGGGCACATTTCTGTGCTGCCTCCGTTCCAGATCGATTACGGTGCAGAAAGGAAATCCGCCCGGACGCTTACCCGGAGCAGAAGCCAGCGGGGAGCCCCCGGGCTGCGCACACTGCTCTCAACTGCGCCCCACAGACCCGGCCGCCCCAGGACCACAGCACTGCAGCCTCCATGGGGTCCCCCGGTCTCCCACCGCGGGCACGTGACTGACGGACCGACAGCCCGGCTGCTGCGCTCTGAACTCGCCCTGCATCCCCCGGGTGCTCCCCACCAACAACTGAGCGTGGAAGGGACATGAAAGCAGCCCCAGGCGTGGGGCACCCCCAGGGGCCTGGCTCCAGGACTCCCCCTCGGCCTGGACAAAAACCTCCTCAGGCCTGTGCTGAGGCGTCCACGCCTCCCGCTCCTGGGGCTCCCACACAGGTGCCAGACCCACATCCAAGGCCCTCCCGCCTCCCCCCGAGAGCTGTTCCCTGAATCAACCTCCCACACGTCTGATCCCCCTTGGCCTGGTCTCCTTAGAGGACCCCACCTGGCCCACAGCGCCGTGGGAATTAGGTGAACGAGCCCTCTGGGTGGCTGCGTTACGATCAGATGCCTCTCCCAGGATGAGCAGCCGAGCGAGCGAGCCAAGCACAGCCTGACCTCAGCCCGGATCACCTGCGCAGTGGCCGCCTTTGTGCAGTGCACAACATATACACCGTGCATGGCAGGCTGACGCAGACCCCTGGGCTGTAAGGGGCTTTTGGAGGGAACACTAATGAAGGCAGGCCGGGAAGATCCCACCTCGCTACTCAGGGACCGAGAGAAGCCAAGTGCCCACCACACAGGGCCCTATGCTCCTCCCCACTCACCTCTGGGCTGTGCCCACCACGGGCACCGTGTTACCCGAGTACGGACGTCGTTCTCAGCAAGGACCACTTGGTTTGGCCCACACTGTGTTTTCCAGAACTCTGAATTACAAGGTTGTATCCCTCACAAATGTGGATTTTAGCTTCTCTTGGAAACTCAGGTGGGCCTGGTCACGCAGGGGCCTCCCCACACGGCTACGATCCAGTGCCTTCCTAGTGACCACTCCCTCTGGCCAGACCCTGAGTGTCCCAGCGCGCCAAAGTCCCCACCCAGCCCCTTCTGCTCCCCTCACCTGCCAGGGTCCTGGGGCCCCCACCAACTCGCTGTGTGACCTTGGCCCAGTCGCTGCCCCTCTCTGAGGCCTGCTCTCCTCTCCTTGAAACCAAGGAGGAGGGACAGGCCCCTCTCATCTGCAAGGGCCGTCCAGGCTCCGACGCTCTGACAGCGCTGGGGAGGAGGAGAGGGAGATAAAGAGAAAATCGTTCCCGTAGTTGCCTCATTAAGGCCTCCTTGTTGGGAAGCCGGATTTGGGGCAGCTTCTCAGTCTCCAGCTGGCCTGCGCCCTCCCCAGTGGGACTGAGCCCGAGGGGGTGGGTGGGGGGGGACCGAGGAGGAGCCCGGGGAAAGGGCAGGGTCCCGGAAGCCTCCGGCTCAGGCCGTGCACATCTGGCCGCAGGGAACAGAAGCCCCCGAACCGCGGCTTCAACGAGAGGGATTTCTGTGTCTCCCGTGGGTCACGATGGCGGCAGAGGCCACGCGGGATGGGCCGTGCGCAGGTGCCCGGGCTGTCGTGAGCGCGTGTGGAGATTAACGCACGGTAACCCCACGTCCGGGCCTGAATCTCCCAATTTCCTGTCTGCCCGGGACCTGTGGCGGCCTTTATTTGAAGAGGGCGTTTGCGGTGTGGTCAGGTTAAGACGAGGTCACCCTGATGAGGGTGGGCCTTAGCCAACGACTGGTGTCCTTATAACAAGGACAGAGACATGCAGGGAAGGTCACGTGACGACAGAGGCAGAGAAGGAGCAGCGCGTCTACAAGGCAAGCGACGTCAAGGATGCCAGCACCCGCCAGAAGCTCCGAGAGGGCATGGAACAGATACTCCCTCAGTGACCCCAGAGGGCCCACCGCTGCCGACACCTTGATGTCAGCTTTCCAGCCTCCAGAGCTCTGGGAGAGTCGTGTCAGCTGTTTGAAGCCACTTAGTCGGTGGTCCTGTGTTGTGGCCGCCCAGGAAACTAACACGCTCCAAGAGGCAGGCTCTGTCATCATCCCCATTCTACAGATGGGAAACTGAGGCACAGAGAAGGTAAGTAACTGGTGCAAAGTTGCACAGCGGTAAGCAGTGCAGCCAGAATTTAAACCCAGCCCATTGGGCTCCACCTCAAAGACTTCCTGCTGGAGAGAGAGGCACGGCTGCACGTGAGCACGTCTGTGTGTGCGGACGCGGCCAGGCACGTCTGCGGGGTCACCTGTGGGGCACGGCGGGGCGTGCAGAAGACAGGGCGCCGATACATGGGATTGGACCCACGTGCACGGAAAGTGCCCACGAAGGGATGACAAACAGGCTGTGGGAACCAAGCCTCAGCCCCGAGGTCACGGTACCCAGCCTGGCGGGGAGGGGAGCCCCAGCCCGATGGAGGGGGCGCCAGCGACTGGGTCAGACGAGACGTGGCGGGCAGAGCCATCACGATGGATAATCCCCAACCGACTGAGTGTGGAGGGAGCCCCAGTGCGGGAGGCACGTCCGGGGACGGTGTCCCGACAAGGAACAGAGGGGACTCCTGGGAGAGCCGGGCGCCCCCCCGAAGCCTCCGGAGCCTTGTTTCCTCCTCTGTGAAGGGGGCTCACGTGCTGCTCTGTCCCCATCTCACGGGGTGATGTGGCCGATGCTCCCCACTCGTGCGTGTTGTTTCACCATCTTTAGGGGTTCAGGGGCATTAAGGACGTTCACGTCGTCGTGCAACCATCACCCCTTGGGCTCCAGAGCTCTTTCTGTCTGTAAAACTGAAACTCTGCCCCATTGAACACGAGCTCCCACCCCCCCCCGCCCCGCCCCCGCCTCCCGCTCTCTGTCTCTCCAGGGAATCACGCGCTGTCTGTCCTTCCGTGACTGGCTCTTCCTCTCGGCGTGACGTCCCAAAGGCCCACCCGTGTTGGAGCGGGTCAGGATCTCCTTCCTCTTGGAGGCGGACGTCGGCTCTGTTGCACGGATGGACCCCGTTTTCCTCACCCACCCACCGGCTGCTGGGCCCTTGGGTGGCTTCCCCTTTGACTGTTGTGAGCGATGCTGTGCACACAGGTGTGCAAATACCAGACACGTGTTTCTGATTTTTAATCATTGCGTCATCGCCAGCGTCCGCGCTGGGCCCTCGGTCTGCTCCTGACACACGTTCTCCGTGGGGCCCTGCGCACCGGGGGCTGGCCCCGCATCTCCCAGGCTCCCGGGTTTGTGCCCCCTGCTCTCCCCCGACCCTGTCCGTTCGGCAGCGGCCCCCAGCTCTGCCGAAGGCACCACGCCTGGTGCTGCTGTTCCGTCCTCGGCCCTGCAGACCCGGGAGGGGAAACGGGTCCTGCTGCTGCCCCTCACCCTTCACCCCGCGCCCCCTGTGAAGAGACCCTTCACCAAACCCTTTTCACGGGGAGCCCCTGGGGGAAACGCTGTCTCCCACGGGGCCCTGAAGGACACGCCCTCTTCATTTTGTAGATGAGGAAGCTGAGGCACAGAAAGATGAGTAAACTCCCCAGAGTGGTACCTAGTGAGTCGACTTAGACCCAGTCTGTCTGACTCTCGGGTCTGCACTCCACATCAGGGGTCAGCAAACTGCCGCCCGGGCAGCGTCTGGCCCCCCGCCTGTCTTTGTCGATAAAGTTTTATTGGCTCGCAGCCAGGCCCATTCGTCACCTTTGGCTGGTGTCTGCTGCCACATGACAACGGTCAAGTTGAGTCGTTGCGACAGAGACAGGATGGCCCACAAATCCAAAAATATTCCCTATCTGGCCCCTGACCAAAAGCAGTCCGTCAGCCTCTGCCCAGATCGCTAAGCGATGCCGCCTCGGGGGTCTGGAGCCCCGAAAGCCTTGCTCAGGGGCCGGGACTCACCACTCTTCTTCCCACTCTGACAAAGTGACAAGCTACACTTTCAGGCGGGGCTGCAAAGCCCGAGGCCTCCCTGGACCCTGCAGGTGACCTGACACTGTCAACCCAGCTGAGCGTGGGGAGCACAGCAGCTCATGCCCGACGAGTCAGTCAGCAAAGGTTCCTGAGCACGCGCTCCGTGTCGAGCAGAGTTCCAGGCTAAGGGACACAGGAGTGAAGAGGACAGACCTGCCACTGCCCTCCTGGAGCGGACAGTCCGTGGGGAATGGTGACTGACCACGGATGCTCAGCCCCGGGGACAGGGAGACGGCAGGGCACGGTGGGGAGTGGAGACCTGAAGAGCTCAGATGCTGTCGAATGACTCCCCGACCACAGACTGCTCTCACCGCTGAGACTGCGGGCTGCAAGAGGGATGACGGAGGGGGTGCTGTGTGCAAATGCTCTCCCAGAAACCCCCAGCAGGCTGCTGTGCACACCTCGTAGGCCAGAAGTGTGTCACAGCCACCCTCGCTGCAAGGGGGACTGGAAAGGCAAGAGAGAAGAGGGGGAATGGGTTATGCAAACAGATAACAGGAGAACTACATTCCGCATAACCTTCCTGCTCCCCATGCATCCCTGTGCATCCTCATGCATCCACCTGAGCATCCCCACGCACCCTCCTGCATCCTCCTGAGCATCCCCAC
>NC_060281.1:69013327-69126361 GCF_021613505.1 Equus quagga | reverse complement strand
CCACGCACCCTCCTGCATCCTCCTGAGCATCCCCACGCACCCTCCTGTGCGCCCCAGCACACCCTACTTTGGAGACCTCTGTCCTCAGGGCTCCCAAAGCTTGAGGCTTTTGAAAAACAAAAGCCAGGAAGCGACTTGCAGGCTATCCCTGCCCCATCCCTCGCCTGAGGCAAAGAAATATCTACTTGCTCAAGTGAGGGTCTGCTGGGGTGGGGAGGGGAGGAGACCCCAACAGACTGAGGACTCTCTCAGTCGATGCTGGGGGAGCAGCGTGCACTCACTCAAAACCAGGTTTATGATGAACCAGGAGGACTCATGTTACAACGCTAAATGGCGAAGTCAAATAATACGTGTGGTGTGATAATAACCAGGCTGCAAAGAAAACCAGCAGCTACGCACAGACGGGCGTCTAGAGGGAAAGTCCCCAGATGTCAGCACAGTTGTCTTTGGGCAGTGGCATTCTCAGTAAATTTTTCACATTTTCCCTTTGTAATTTTCTCTCTTCTTTTAAGTATAATGAGTACCTATTACTTTTATGCAGGATACACAAAGTTTTATTGTTTATATTGGAAGATCCTTGAATGTGCTCCACGGGCCCAGGCGCTGAGCAAAACCCCAGATGCAGAGCGAAGCCTGTTCAGAGCAACGAGCCAGGCTCGCTGGGTGGAACTTTCCGGCTACTGAAGGTCTGTGCCTTGTGACTCGTCCGAGTTGCCCACTGTCCTGTCCCCAAAGGTGCAGGGTGACCAGCCAGGGGCACAGAGGGCCTCATGCCAGGCTGGCAGGGGCAGAGTAAGCCGTGAGCTCTGGGCGTGGAGAGCCTGGCGCTGGGGGTGGCAGCAGGAAGCAGCGCCCCCTCGAGCCCCACCTCGGGGCTCATCGCACCTCAGGCGTCTACGCACATCTCCCTCCGTCTACCAACACGCCCCCCCCACCCCCAGGCTGAGTTACTCGACTCTTTCCTAAACTGGCTCAGTTAGTTTTGTTGAAATAAATTTACTAAGAAGAAACGCTCTGCTGCCATGTCCACCCAATGGTGTAAACAAGAATGCTTATCGCAGCTTGATTCACAATCGCCAAATCCAGGAGACAACCCCCAAATCCACCACCATCTGGAAGGTTAAGCGAATTGTGGTCTATTGTGGAGTATTATATAGCAATGAAAAAGGACAAGCCGTGGATACACACAACGTCGACGATCTCACAGACACTGTGTTGAGTGGAAGAGCTAAACAAGAAAGCATGTTCTGGACAACCCCATTTACATGAAATTCTAGAACAAAACCAGTCTACAGAGAGAGAGAGAAGAGTGGTTATCTCAGCAGGGTGGGGGTGCAGCTAACAGGGAGGGGACACAAAGGATCCTTTTGGGGTCTTGAAATGCTCTGTATCTTTTTTTTTCCTTTTTTGCTTGAGGAGGATTGTCACTGAGCTAACATCTGTGTTGACCTTCCTCTGTTTTATGTGGGACGCCACCACAGCAGGGCTTGATGGGCGGTGCTAAGTGCACACCTGGGATCCGAACCCGTGAACCCTGGGCCACCAAAGTGGAGTGCAAACTTAACCACTATGCCACCGCGCCGGCCCTGGGAACATTCTCTATCTTCAACTCAGTAGTAGTTACCTGGGTATTTACACCTGAGAAAAGGCATCAAGCTGCACTTTTAATATTACATAAAACAGATGCAGGTTATGTGTGTGTATATGTATTCCAAAAGAAAAGTTAGAGAGAGAGAGGAGGGAGAGAAGTTAGTTAGTTAGTTCGTTTCCGGTCACGAACATCCCACGTGCCAATTCCTGTGACAGTGGTGGGTGCGCGGTGGTCCTGCCACTGCTCGAATCTCCAGTGGGAGTTCTGCATGCCCTGCCTTGCATTCATTGAGGGCTGACTATGTGCTGAGCACAGTTCTAACCCTGGACGACCTCCCAGGGCTGGTATAACGTCCAGCCCACTTTACAGCGAGGCCACCACTTTGAGAGGGTTGGCGGTCTGCCAGGGTGCATGGCTGGCACCCAGCAGCTGGGCTCCAAGTGGGAGACATTCACCCCACTCCACAGTCTCTGCAAGGACACACTTTTTCACTCCACAAATCCTTCCAAATACGGCCCCAGTCCTGGCAAAGAACCGTGTGGTGGGCATGGCGGAGTTGCTCTGATGAGACCTCATGGCCACAGCCTCTGGGCCCCACCTGAGCTCTGGGGTAGAGCAGACAGTGGGACTGGCCTCCCACCCCTGCAGCACTGTGCCAGAGATGGCTCTACTTGTTCCCCAATATCCAATGGCCCTGCTTCCTTAGTAATAGAATCCCTGCCTTTTAGCTGGGCCCACAGTGGCAGGAATAAAGATGACAATTTCCAGACTCCCTTGCAGCTAGGTGTGGCCAAACCACTCAGTGCCGGCCACCAAGATGTGAGTGGAAGTGCTGTGTGTGATGTCTGCAAAGCATCCTAAAAGGAAGGAGGAATGGTCATCTTCTGGCCTTCCTCCTTTCTGCTGGCTGGAATTCAGATGTGATGCCTGGAGCTACAGCAGCCCTCTTAGACTATGAGATGGAAGCCACTACTCCCTCCTGATTTTGTTTTTCTGTGGGAAGTAAAGCTCTATCTTGTTTAAACCCCCACTACTGGGGTTCTCTGTCGAATGTTTGCCTAACTTACAATGTCAGTAAAAGGTCTGCACACTCACAGGCTTCCAAGTGATGTACGTTAGCCTCCAAGTGGCCTTGCTGTGGTTAAGAGGAAAGGATCTTTTTTGAGGGTGTTACCAAGGCCTTAGTGCTGATCACAGGAGTAGTGCTGGGGTGACAGAGGGACCCCCCGCCATGCTTGTATGTTTTGAACTCGTGTGTAGACACAACATAACTCAAATCCTTCTGACATGTCAAGTGTTCCCCATCTTGGGGACAATGATTCCAAACAGCAAACCAGACTCCTGCAGTTACTACATCTTCCCGTTCCAAACCCACTTCTCCACATCTTTTAAATTGCAAATCATTTCAAACACACGGAGGGTAAAGTTAATAAGGTAACAGATTGTAGACACCCAGCCACTCCGATGAAACAGTAACATTTTGCCAAATTTGCTTCCGATCTCTCTTGTGACAGCAGGAAAAGGCTGCAGACCCCCTGAGGCCTCCGCCTCCCACCAGCGCAGCCGCATCCTCTCCCCTCCCCCATCCAGCCGCCAGCGGCGAAGCTCACCCCGACGGTGTTGAACCCCTCTGCTCCACAAACGTCCCCATAAGCAGTGGGCAGCGCCGCTAAAACCACCTTCTCAGTCCAACTAGTCAGACACGTTCCCCGAATAGTCGCTCACGCAGTTAAGCCGTCACTTCACAACGGTTTGTGGAGGACTCGGGCCCCGACGGGAGCGTGCATGTCTTTGGGGAGATTTTTTCCACCAACGTTGCCCAAAGACATGTATGCTATTTTGTTTTCCTCGTCACCATAGTATTTACACGGTACAATAAATGTGCGACTATTCAAAGAGAAAGAAAAGGCTGAACTGTGTGCCGGCGAAAACTATCCTGGTCCCACCGGGCGCCCTGCTGGCCGGGAACAGGCTCCACCCGCTCCCCCAGGGGCCCACTCTCCCCTGGAGGTCGGTCACACCCCAGCGTCCCAGACGCTTACGCTCACACCCTGTGACAGTGAAGACGAATTCCGAGCAGCAGCCCCGTGGCGCGTGTCTCCCGGCTCAGGAGCTGTGCGTCCGCCCTGCCATGTCCCGCGGCTGCGTTCCGCTGCCCACCTGCGCCTGTGTTGCCAGAAGCATCTTCCACATGCCACTTCTCTGCAGGAGGTTAAGCCCCTTGTCCACGTCGTGAGGGTGGCTTCAGTGAATGCCAGGACCCCGTTCTTAAAGCTGCAGGCCCGGATCACGTGCCCGGCAACTGCGGAAGGTGCGTGGCGCCCCTCCCAGCCAGGGGCTCAGGAAAGAGGAACAAGCACGTGGGCACTGAGTGCTGACTGTGTGCCAGGCCGGCGAAGCGCCCGGCTCAGACTCACGCACGTGATCCTCACACCAGCCCAGGAGGTGGTATTGTTACCCCATCTACAGCTGCAGCTCAGAGAGGGTGAGAAACCTGGCCAAGGTCACAGAGCTGTCACAGGGGAGGTAGGGATCAAGCACTGGGCCAGGGCCCTGCAGGCCTCCCCTGGGAGGAGGACAGCTGGCCGTTTCCCAAGGCACCTTGAGAAGGGACTGTGATGCGAGACCAGCCGACATTTGGCCTGAGAGGGGCACACGTAACAAGCCAGACTTTCAATCCAGTGGAGAATCTTTATTGTGGATTAGGTTCTAAGTGAATCAGTAAGCTGAAAAATCATCATCAAAGGAATCCTTAAAAGCCTCTTAAGTCACCCACGAGGGAGGTGGGGGGCCATCCTGCACGAAGCGGCGCCCAGCCAGGTTGCTCCCTCCTGTGCGAGGTCCCTGCCTGCTGGCCCTTATTTGCTGGGCTGCCAATCAGCAGGCTCGGACCCGGGATCAGCCAACGGGAGGCGCGGCTGGAGCAGAGGGCGGGAGGAAGGGGCTCCCGGGCGTCTCCCCGCTTTCTCCTTGGTGGTTTTCTCCAGCAGTGGCTGCCCCTCCACCTCCTGCCTAGGCTGCTGGGCCCTAGTCCCCCTGGGTGACCTGGGGCCCTGGCTCTGGCACCACCGCCTTCTGCGTTTGGCCCTCTCGTCCAGCGACAGCCGTGGCTTCCTGCGGCTGCTGACCGCGCAGCTGACTCTTGGTCGTCAGCTCTTCCACCTACTGTGCGGCCAACGCCGGCCCCGACTTCCTTTGCTTGAAACACCTGGAGCCGCGTCTGTCTCCCACTGGGCTCTGACGGGGGCACCTGGAGCCCAGTGTGGCTGCCGCGCCGTGGTCCGCCCAGCCGGCCTGACGCAGTGCCGCAGGCTCTGAGAGGGTGAGGACAGAAACGTCCCGGCCTGGAGGGGGCCTGAGCCATGTGGAGTGCACAGTAGGTGTCTGATTAAGGACAGGGACTGCCTGATGTAGGGACCTTCTGAATCACTCACAGCCCACGGGAGGTCTTCGATTTCTATTTGTGGGGTGACTGGAGGGCCTGTGTGCTCAGATACTTAAAGAAGGTCTCAGGCTCCTGGACTGCAGCCGAGCCCCTCCACGCTCTCCGTCCTTGACTCCTGCTGCTCCCCACGGCCACACCCAGTTCGCTCTTCTCACTGTTTTGAACTTTCTGCACTAAGACTTGGCTGTTGACGTTTGTAGGAAATTCCAATCGTGCTGGTCAATAAAGCTTAATGATGACTGAGGTCTCCCATCTGTCTCTGCACAAGGCAGGCGACCTCTGCTAACCAGACACCCAGCTGCGCCTCACAGAGAAACTAGGATACACAACCATGTGCTGGGGCTTTAGCGAGAAAAAAGAGAGAGAGGAAGACTGGCAACAGATGTTAGCTCAGGGCCAATCTTCCTCAGGAAAAAAAAAAAGTGTGAGAAGACAAGCCACAGGCTGGGAGAAGACACCTGCAAAGCACACATCTGATAAAGGACCAGGATGCAGAATACAATAAGAACATGAACAACCCCATTTTAAAAATGGGTAAGAGGCCTAAACAGACCCCTCACTGAAGAAGATAAACATACAGCAAAAATGGGGCTCTGTGGGGTCATACAAGACAGGAACGTGCCCGCACTGCTGTTTTGCCTGGTGCGTGTATGAAGACGAACGGAGGCTCTGGGGCGGGTCTCCTGCCCCCGCTCGTCCTGCCTCTCTGCCCTCCCCCCAGAAATCACTCCGACAAGAGCCCCTCCCTCAGGCTCTGCTTCTGGGGACCGTGACCGAAGTCAGGAGGGCGGCAGTTTTAAAATCAGGTGACACGGGACGGCCTCGCCGGGGGGCGAATCCTGAACGTGAGCCACGGGCATCAGGCAGTTGAGATCTCCTGACTCAGAGAGAAGGGACCGAGGCGCAGGGAAGTGCTGCCCCTGGACCAAGACTGTGCCGGGCCAGGTGCAGCGCCCTGGGCCTCCCTGTCCCTCTCTCCAGACTTGGCAGGTGTGGCCTGGCCGGGTGAGCGGAGAGCTGGGGTGGCGGCCCGTCCCCAGGCCACCAGAAGTCCCTCAGAAGCTGTGGGAAGTCGGGTTTGAGAGCCAATGGCCCTGAGACAGGGGCCCAGCTCACCGAGCAAATGAGCCACCAGCGAGCCACCAGTGAGCCACCAGTGAGCCGTGTCTCATGAAATCCCGCAGCTTGCACCCCGAGGGGCTCCACTGGTGCCGGCCGGGGTGGGCACGGGGATCCCGGTTCTGGGGGCAGAGGGCAGGCAGCAGTGGCTCAGAGATGCGCACAGCGCCAGGTCTAATCCCGCCTCTTCGCCAAAGTGATCCCACTGTGCAAACAGGAAAGACAGGGTCCCCAGACGGCACTGCCTGGATCTCCTGAAAGGACTGGCGACAGGGATGCTGCCCGTGAAGGGCGGGCGGAGGGAGGGGGTCTGAGTGTTTACAGGAAACAGCAGGAGCTGTCGGGTGAAGAGAAGGTGCCAGTTTCTTTCCCGAGGAGAACGGCAGCCCCCCTGGGGCTGTGGAGGGGCTTCCTGAGACCTGGGTCCTTCCCCTCGGGGACAGAGTCTTGGCCGGACCCGGACCGGGGGGGAAGACAGGCAGGCTTGCTGGACTGAAGGCAGCTGTAGGGGCGCTGGAGGACTCGGGGTGTCCTGTGCTAAGAGTCCAGTGGGACAAGTGTGGAGGTCGCCAGGATGTTCCCAAGCCGGGGCTCTGTGACCCCTGCTGTCGAGAGGAAGAAGTGGGGAGAGGGGACAGGCGGCACTGAGCACCCACTGTGTGCCAGACACGCGCTGGGTGCTTTCTCGGCCGCCTTGTTGGCCTCTGGCTGCACGTTCAAATGTTCAACAAGCATTTATTGAACGCCTGCTATGAGCCTCGTCACAGCCACAAGAGCTGCGCGGGGGCCACCAGCGCTGGGTTCGCCCGTGCCCGCGGCTCCAGACCGCATGGACCCTCCCCGTCCTCCCTCGGACCAGCGGCAGCGCAGCCCGCTCCCCGGTGGCGATGGTGGGGGAGCCAAAGGATGGCAAAATCGAGTGAGGTCCCTATACTCCACCCCAGGGATGAGCTGGGAGCTGCGACCGAGAGGGTGGAGGCCTCAGCGCCCGCGTGCTGTGCCAGCAAGGCCGGCGCTCAAAGTCACCACTGTTTATTAGACATCGAGCGTGGGCCACTTGGCCACACGTCCCCCAGACACCGGCTGAGCACCTGCCAGCAGCAGGCCGCACCGCAGCAAGTGCCGGAGACACAACTGGAAAACAGCCAGGTCCCTGCCCTGCGGGACCTCACGGGGCGTGCAGGACCCCAGCACCGAGCACATGACCGTCCGCTGGGATCAGCACTCTAAACCAGAGGCCCCGCTCCCGTGGGCTGGCAGCACTGCGGGACTGGCTGCCTCCATCAAAGGCCCGCTTTCTGCTGTGGCCCCAGAGGCCCCCCAGGAGGCGCCTAACTCACACTCACATGCACGCATTCAGCAAAGGTTTAGTGAGGACCTACTGCGCGCCAGGCACGAGGGATACAGCTGTGAGCAGGATGGAAGGCACCCCTGTCCTGTGGGGGTTGGCATCCAAGCAGCGGGGGAGGGCGTCCATCATGGGAAATGCGGGCGGAAAGGGAAGGGGGCCCAGAGGGGTGGGGCTTCGAGGCCACAGTGGCAACTTTGGCTTTTGCTCCGAGGAAGGTGGGAGGCACGGGGGCTTTTGAACAGAGGAGCGGCCTGCTTGACTGGGGTCTTAACAGGAGCCCTCTGGCTGCCGTGTGGGGAATAGGCTCGACAGGGCCAGGGTGGAGGCCGGGAGATCCAGAAGGTGGCTACTGCAACCATCCAAGCGAGCAACGATGGCGGCTGGGATCCAGTGGGGGCCATGGAGGTGACGGAAGTGGTCAGATCTATAAAACAACAGGAATTCCTGATGACTTGGATGTGGGGCCTGAGAGAAAAGAGGAGCCAGGGATGAGCTGAGGATGCGAGCCCAGCGGCCGGAAGACGACATTAGCGCTCAGAGATGGGAGGCAGCGGGAAGCAAGTCTGAGGTCGCCGTAACGCGGTCGGCTGGGGGTGCCGTGAACGTCTGTGGCCCCGCCAGGCATGTCTCTGAAGACACGGCTGCAGAAAGTGTAACACACTGTCTGCTTTGAGCTTCTGGAAGTCTCTGCTCCCCGGGTTTGCTCTCCTCTGGAGATAAAACAAACGGACCAGAGCTTCCCCCCGCCCCTGCTCTCCTGAGCGCGGGAGCCTCCAACTGGGTCGGCGGGAGGCGGGCGCCGTAAATCACAGAGCTGTGGGACCAGGGCCTTGGGAGGACGTCTCCGGAATGAGACTCAGACAATAGGAGGAGACGTGGATGAGCTGACGCAGCGGAGGGCACATTAGACTCGCCGTAAATTATTACAAAGTAACAGGAAATCACCGCGATGCCAGCTGAGCTGCAGAAGGAACACGGGGAGGGCGCAGGGGCCCTCACAGCCCGCAGGCTCCAAACCACTGCCCCGCGGTGCACTGGGGTGGCGTGTGTGCACGTGTGTGCGTGCGTGTGTCCCAGAGGAGGCCGTCCACAGGCCTGGCGTGACTCAGAAATGTGAAATTTTTCTTGAAAACATCGGAGGATTTCTTTGCTTTGCTACTTAAAAGCTGTTTGTCCTTGAGCAAGTTACCTAACCTCTCTGAGCCTCGGTTGTCTCATCTGAAAAATGTGGATCATGATGGTACCTCCTCATGACAGCTGTGTGACAGGCACTGGCGACGCTCCCTGAGCCATTTGCTGGCTTCCTGGTTCTCTGCCCCAGCACACGAAAAGGTTTCATTTCCACCTTTTAAATTTAGGCGTGGTCAGTGACTTGCTTCCATCGATGAAACGCCAACGAAGTTGTACATGTCCCTTTAGGAGCCAGTGTGCGTGCACCACAGTCCAGTGCGTCCACTGTCTGCCGGGGATGACCGCTCTGTCTGTGCCGACCCCGACGGACGAGAAGCAGACTGCTGTGGTTGTGAAGCTGGGAGGGGGTGTTTGTCACGGCGCCGAGCCCTGGGCTCTCCTGGCGGCTACAGGACGAAAGGAGTCACTCGTGGAGAGCCCTCGGGTGATGCGCCGCACACAGCGGGCGCCGCAGAGAGCTGGCCGCTGTCCTCACTCCAAAGGTCCTGGGAGTTGTAAGCGAATCCGGGCCCTGAGGGCGCCGGGCAGACTCTCGGGGCCCTGGGATGCCACCCCGGCCTCCACGCCGAGCGCTCCCTCCCCTGGAGTGTGGCGGCCCCTGCGGCTGCTTCTCGCCAGCAGCAGAGGGACAGGATCACGCCCGTCTCGTGGGGCGATTCCCTCTTGCGGGCTCTGAGGAGGTGAGTGACCCGGTGGGAGGCAGAGCTGAGGGCGGACGCAGCCAGCGACCCCTGAGACCGGCGGTGGCCCCTGGCTGGCGCTCAGCGAGCACCCGAAGCCCGCAGTCCGGGGGCCGGGGCAGCGGCTCTTTCCTGTCGGCCCAGCTTTCTCGGGCTGCGCGCAGGAAGCCCCCGGTTCGCCGGGGACGGTCCTGGCTCTGAAGCTGGGAGGCCTGTCCTCCCGCGGACAGGATGCTGCTGGGCTCGTCTGCTCGGGGCCGTGACAAGCACCACGGACGGGGGCTCCGACGATAGACTCGTGCTCTCTCCCCGTGTCCTCGCACGGTCGTCCCTCTGTGCGTGTCTGTGTCCTCATCTCCTCTGAAAAGGACGCCAGTCCTACTGCCTTAGGGCTGCCCGAGTGACCTCATTTAACCCAGTTACCTCTTCAAAGACCCCGTCTCCAAATATAGTCACATCCTGAGATACCGAGGGTTCAGACATCAAGACACAAATTTTGGGGGGGACCCATTCAGCCCCCAGCAGTTGGTGACCCCACTTGACAGCCCACAAGGACCTGAATCCGCCAACCACCCCGTGAGCTTGCAGACAGACCCTCCCCAGTCGGGCCTCCAGGTGAGACCACGCCCCCGCCCACACCTCCTCGCAGCCTCGGGGAGGCACCACTGCGCCACGTCAGACTCAGGACACGGCGACCGTGAGAGAAGCAGCGCGAGCGGCACAGAGAGCAAACACTCGCGTCATGTGGGTGCACGCGCCTCACCTTGCTGCCTCCGCTGACGTGGGCACAGACCCTCTATTTCCTTGTTTCGAGTTGTTCTTCTGGAAGAACGTCAAGGACCTGCAGGCGCCTCTTCTGTTTAACCCGGTGACTCGATCCCCTGGGCTCTGAGTCCCTCCCTTGGTGCTGGAATTTCATTTTTGTCACGGTGCTTTCACACGCTCTGTTAATCCGTCCACTCATCCGCTTCTTTCCAGCCAGACAGACAGCCGTTCCCTCGGAAACGCAGCTGGGGGGCGAGGTCAGCGAGCTGACGGAATCACTGCATCAGACCCCATCCCCAGGTGCCTTCATGGTCACCTTCGCTCACCCAGGATGCCTTGTGGCACGCTCACTGGAGCAGGAAGATGTCTTTGAGAAAGGGATTGGAAAACTGCATGTTCTCCTCTCTCCTCAGAGAAGCACGTGGGCATATTAAAGGCACTGATAAGTCCTGCATGGAGAGAAACCATTCAGTGCCTTTAGGGAACACTGCTCTGATGCACATCATGACGTTGCAGGGCTGGTAAAGTCACCCATTTTCCAGGGGAGGACACTAACGCTTGTTCTAGCATCTCGCCCAAAGTCAAGTCTGGGCGTCAAACCCAGGCTGGGGAGCACCAAAGCCTGGACCATCACTGCCCCGCACAACCTCTTAAACCCAGCAAGCAACTGAACGAGGCTTTGGGTAGATGTTAAGGGGCTGGTTAATATCAAGAAGTTACTAGAAGAAGGATAGGGCGGGTGAGGGGGCCGAACTGATGTTTGTCTGCTGACCATGTCCCCCGGGTGAAATTCCAACCATCTGCTTTCTCTTTTAAGATCTACAAATGCACATAGATTTTATCATCTTCCTTAAAATCCTAGGACAGGGTGAGGCCCAGCCGCCTGGGCCCCGGGGCCTATGGAATGACATGCCCCTCGGCGTCCCCCGAGCCCTGGCGTCCACGGCCTCCCCGGGCCTCCCCAAGAGCCGGCCGCCTTCCCTCCTCTTTCCCATGGGAGCCCATTCTGCAAAGGCAGGAACCGAGGCATGGCGGGTCACGCAGCCCACACAGCTGGTGAGAGTCCCTTCCGACCCAGAGCCCGCGTTCCAGCCACCAGGCTCCCCGCCTCGTCCCCAGGGCACCTGAGGCCAGGCCAGAAGGGACTGGGTCTCGCCTTCACTGTGTCACATCCAGCTTGACCACAGGCCCTGCCCTTTCCAGGCCCGCTGCCCGGCTCTGGGCTGAGACAATGCTGACCCGAAGCCCGGAGGCAGGAGATGGCTCGGTGCTCTCCACATCTGCTGCTTGCTCAGCATTCTTGCTAAACTTAAAAAAAACAATCCCTGAGGATGCCAGAACCAGAGCTGTAGTTTGCTTAAAATGAAAAGAAAAAAGAAAAACTGATAATGTCAGGAATCTTTCTTGCAAGCCAGTGCAAATCAAATCGGCTTAAGCAAAAAGGAATGTATTGGCTGAGTAACTAAAATTCCAGGAATAGATTCAGCTGCAGGCATAGCTGGATCCAGGGTCTTAATAATGCCATCAGGCCTGAGTTTCTCTCTCTCCCCATCTCTGGCCCGTCCTTCCCTCCGTGCTGGCTTCATTCACAGATGCCGCATGGTGGCAAGATGGCTGCCAGGAGTCTTACGCCACATCCTGCAGGTCCAGGTCCAACAGGAAAGAGACGCACCTTCAGGGCCCTGAAGCCAAGCTTCCAGGATCAGCCCTGCTTGGCCGTCCTGAACCAATCACAGAGGTCAGGGGAGTGCAGCACGCGGGCTGGCCTGGACCTGGGTCACCGTCCCTGGCGCCATCTTTGGACTGAGAATGGACGGCTGGGTCCGCTGACGACCATTAGGCCGTGGTCAGAGGGAGGAGGCGCAGGTGCTGTGAACACAGACATGGTGTCACCACACTCAGAAATGAAGCCTCGCCGTGGCCGCCGTCTTCTGCTTCCCCGTCGCCCCTCCTTCCTGCCCCAGGCTCGCCGCCCGGGAGGCTGACCCACATCCACGCCACAGCCGCTCTCGCCTTCCTGACGGACCGGCCGCCGGGCCCTGCGGGAGGCGGGAGAGTGAGGTCAAGGGCTCCCCGGGTCTGGTCCCCAGGCTCACTGTCTTTTCATTTTCTTTCAGGTTGCACTTTTATTTTTATTTTTGTATCGAGGTCGCATTGGTTTATAACATTATATAAATTTCAGGTGCACGTCATTATATTTCGATTTCTGTCACTATGTCATGTTCACTACCAGGTGAAATATAATGACGAGCACCTGAAATTTATATAATGTCATAAACCAGTGTCACCTCATATAAATAAATAAGTAAATAAGATGCCCGATACCACTCACTATCAGGGAAACGCAAATCAAAACCACAAGGAGATACCACCTCCCGCCCGTCAGAATGGCTATAATTAACAAGGCAGGAAACAAGAAGTGTTGGAGAGGATGCAGAGAGAAGGGAATTCTCATAGGCTGCTGGGGGGAGTGCAAACTGGTGCAGCCACTACAGAAAACGGTATGGAGATTCCTCAAAAAATTAAGAATAGAACTACCATAGAGCCAGCCATCCCACTAGTGGGTATTGATCCAAAGAACGTGAAAACACGAATGCGTAAAGATACATGCACCCCTATGTCCATGGCACCTCTCCCAAGGCGGCCGCTGAACCGTCCTCTCCTGCTGGGCTTCTGGAACTCTCCATTCCCCCCCAGGCCGGTGGGAACAGCTCCTCCTCTCCCGCCCGGATCCCCCCGCCTGCCCACGGCGTGCACACAGCCCGGCGCCTGCCCTCCTGGTGTCGCCCTCAGGACTGCCCACGTTTCCTGCCCTCCTGCTCCCAGGGAGATGCCGACAGGACAGTCCCATCCGGCCGGGACACCTGCCTTCTGCCCGGGCGCCCCCGCCCTTCCCCAAGTCTGCAAAGCCGGCCCCGTTGGGGAAGATGGAAAGTTCTGGAGCCTGATGGTGGCGATGGCAGCACAAGAATGTGAATGCACTTAATGCCCCCAACTGCACACAAGAAGACGGTAAATTTTAAGTTACGTATATTTTACCACAATCTTTTAAAGGTTTTTTTCAAAGAGAAAAGAGTCACTATGCACAAGCCCTCCTCCCAGAGGCCGTGCCACCCCCTCCCGCCACCCAGGACCTGGGGCTCCTGCTCCGGACGCCGGGAGGGGAGGGCGGCTCCCCGGGAACGATGCCACATTGATTCGCGCGTCTCTTGGGGAGAACAAGGCACAGGCTGACTTCCTGCCAGAGGAGCTGAACTTGAGATGCCCCCAGGCCTCGGGGACAGTGATGCAAACCATTTCCGACCAGGCGGGGGCGGGCAGGGAGGGCGCCTGGCACACACGACCCGGGACAGGTCCCCTCCCAGCGCAGGAACTGAGTCAGCCGCCGCGCCCTGCCAGCAGCTGCTGTCCCTCCCGGGCGGGGATCCTGGCCCTGAGGACAGACGCCCACGGTGGGCGCATTAAGGCCAAGACACGGGGCCCAGAGCACCGCAGGCTGGGAGGACGTCGTGGGACACGGTCAGGACTCGGGCCTCCACTCCGAGTGTGACGGTCCCCTCGCTGGTAGCGGTGCCCGCGGTCCCCGCCCCAGTCCACTCGCAGCCCGGTTTGCCCTCTGCGTGTCCGGCTTCTTTACGCGGCACTTACGCCGAGGGTCATCGGTGTTGTTGTGTCGCAGTAGCTCACTCCTCGTCCTCGCTGCACGGTCCCCGTTGAGAAGCCCCCCACCCCACGTCCACTCGCCCGTGGACGGCCCGCCGGGTTAGGCCCAGTCTGGGGCTCTGACGGGGAGTGACCGTGACGTCCGTGGACAGGTGCGTGTGGACGCGGCTCCACCCAGCGGGGCAGACGCCCGGGAGCGGGCTGCCGAGTCGTGGGAGGGTGGACGGCCAGGCTCGCAAGGACCCCACACTGCGTCCTGAGCGGCGGCGCCCTCACGCCCCGTCGGCCTCCGCGTCCGCAGCCCCCCTGAAGCCCTCAGCCTTCCAAGCGGCGCTCGTCCCACTGGGCCGAGCGTGATTGTGGCTCATGAGACCTCCTGGGACCAGAATATTCGCTCACATGTTCCACAAGCACCTGCTGGGCCCTCACGAAGCCCCAGGCCCGGACTCGAGTGAGAACACACACAGGCCGGGGGTGTGGGGGCTGCGTCTGAGACCGACCCTCATCAGCTGCTGAACTGCAGGGGCTTCAAAGGTCTGTGAGGCTGGAAGAGCAGGAGGCCTCTCTCCCTCTCGGGAGGGAATCCAGGCAGGCTCCTTGGAGGCAGTGGCATTTGAGCTGAGCTCTGCATGACGAGTAAGAACAACGTAGCTGAGCAGGGAGGAGGCAAGGAAGAGAGGCCTGGGGGGCGGGGGGGGGGAGTCGACCTGCAAAGGCCTGGGAATGAGTGGGGATACTTGGCTGCAAGGAACAGCTGTGAGGGTTTAATTATCTCCTGTAAGAAGAAGTCTGGAGAGCAGTAGTTTTGGGATGATTTGGGCTCCATGATCACAAACCCAGGAGCTGACCGGCTTGCTGCTCCACCATCCTCGAGGGGTCAGCCATGTTTTGTCTCATAGTGATAAAAGGGTTGCTGTGGCTCCAGCAAGACTCTGGCACACAACAGTGAGCCAAGCAGGGAGGCAGGGTGGGGCAGCAGGAGGACCTCCGTTCCTTAATGAAGGAGGAAGCTGCCCCTGCAGAGCTCCCCCCACAGGCCACCGGCTGGAGCTGGGCCTCCTGCCCACCCCAGATCGACAGGAAACGGGACTGCCTGAGACCAGTCTGACTAGCCCCCCGGACAGAGGGCTCAGTCCCCAAATGCAACCCAGCTCTGCTGGAAAGGGAAAGGAGGGAACAGCTGCGGCGAGGGCCCCCGGGCCGCCCAGCTCCCAGGTCACCGCGTAACTCAGCTGGCCGCCATCTGAGGAATGTCAGGCGGCCTGAACCTGCCTGAGGTGACACAGAAGACCGAGGGGCGGCCCAGGTGGCCTCATCTCAAACACCAAGGCCTGGTTCTCAGACGTCCCTGGAGGCCCCGGGAGGCACAGCTGGGAGGAGGGATGAGCTGGTGAGCCGCCCCAGGCCCTCCCCGCTCCCGCCCCAGGGGGACTCTGGGGGAGCCGGCAGCCCCACCCTCCCCGCCCAGCCCGCGCCCACCCAGCTCCCTCCCTCCCTCCCTCTCCTTCGAAGCTCTTTGTCTCCACTTCCTGTGGGAAACTTCTGGGCGACTCCGGGATGCAGCCCCTAAGGAAGGGCAGCTCCTCCAGCTCCTCGCCGAGGGGCACAGCCAGTGCGCAGGAGGGTCTGTCTGCGTTGTGCACGCTCCGGGTGCCGGTCTGCGCGGGGGCGGGCGCAGCGGGTGTGAGGCGGGGGCTGCGTGTGCCTGAGACCCACCAAGGACCCGCCGCGCCTGCTGCTTCTCTGAGTCTCCAAGAAAATGGCGGGAGCCCCACCCCAGCCCCACTCACCAGCTCACAGTCTTCTGAGGAAAGATACATAATGGACAACAAACCAAGCAAACGGACGATTTCAGACAACGACGCTCCGTGCCGGGAGAAAGAGACGTCCCGGACGCCTGGGCTTCCTCTGCCTCCGAGGCTGGAGGAGGCCTGGCTGTGAACTGACATCCGAGCTGAAAAGCTGGAAGAAGCGGCTGTGCAAAGGGCCTGGGGCAGCTGGTTGCAGGGAGAAAGTGCGATGAGAGCAAGGCCCTGAAGTAGGAGTGAACAGAGTAGATTCAAGGAACAAGAGGAAAGTCTGGGCGGGTGGAGTCGCGTGTGCGCTCGGGGTCGTGGTGAGTGTGACCCAAGGGCCCGAGTGTGCTCGGCTCTAGGGACTTGGATGTTCGATCCAGTCAGGCCAAGAGGGCTCTGCGGCTTCCTTAGAGCAGTCCCACTTTTTCCGGGAAATCCTGGCGGCAGGTGGCGCACCAAAGAAGCCGACGTTGGCCCTGGGGGCTGGACGCGGTATCGGAAGTCGGATTTTTTCCAGGCGGCAGAACCTCGAGTCCAGCCTCCCTTTGGTCGGTGGGGATGTGCAGGGCCTCCGGCCGGGCTCCATGGAGAGCGGGCTTCCTGAAGCCGGGCTTGGGGAGGCGCCGTCCCCTGCGGGGCTCAGCTGCCTGCCACCAATTTCCGGGGATTCTGTGAGCGGTCACCAAGCTGCCAGCCGCTTGAAATCTCCCGAGGTGGGAGGATTGACCCCTCGGAAACAGGCAGATGCAGCGCACGGGCTCCAGCTCCCCGCCCTCCACCCGAGACCCTGACCTTTCTAGTGAACGGTCCCCAGTGTCACGATCACAGGGTTTGCCATCCAGCGCCACAACCAAAGTGCAGCACAGCCTCATGGCCCCCAGGATTCCCGTGCGCCTCCACAGTCAGCCTTCCCACCCTGGTCCCCACCGGCCACCGATGTGCTGCCTTTTCCAGAACATCACAGAAATGAAACCATACAGCTTCGTTCATTCAGCAAAATGACGTCGAGCTGTACCCTCTCATCGTGTGTGTCAGCAGCTCGCTCTTATTTAATGCGGGGCACCATTTCATTGTACAGACATATTACCGTTTATTTCTCCACTCGCCTGTTGCCTCTGCCCTTCCCCTTTCCCCTCCTTCCTGCGTACATGTGGACATGATGACTGGAGCTATGGCAGCCATCCTGTAACCATGAGACAAACTTAGACGCAGGATAAGAATGGTGGAGCAAAATGACAGGAGGAGCCTGGGCCCCTGGGGACAGCAGCCCTCACCTGCCTCCAGACTTCCTGGAGTAGGAGAAAAGGCTCTTCCCTTTAATCAGCTCGTAATGGGTTTTCTGTTTCTCATGGCCAAATTGAATGCTAACGATGTGCGAAGCAAAGGCTGACCTTCCATCCTCTCTCTATAGATTTCTCCAGAAGGAGAAGGCAGGAGCCCTGGAGGGAGCACACGTTAGACAGGGGGACGAGACCGGTACCTAAGGCAGACTCACGGGTCAGAGTTCAGAGGCCCTCCCAGCCAAGGGGCCATTCCTCCTCCCTCCTCCTGACCGGGACCCTCTCGGGTCTTGGTGGGGGCTGAGCTTCCAGGGCCGCTCACCACATGCTTCCCGCATGGGCTGCCCGTGCAGGCGGGTCCCACTCTGGGGTCTCCAGTGGAAATCCAGGGTCAGCGGCTGCCTGCTGGGCCGGTTCGGGTCTCCTAAGCACCTCGGGCCGTGGCAGAATCGGTGGGACAGCGGCCTGCTGTCCTGCTGCCGGTCAGCAGGCTGGCTCTCAGCTCACAGCCGCTGCCCCCCTCGGAGCCCGCGGGTCCCTCTCTGTCCCTGCTGCAGACCCCCATGTCATGTGCCGCGGGGGTGGCACCACCGGCACATCCGTGACTATTGCGTAGCCTCATCGGGAGCGCCTGTCCCACCCGTCACACTCGCACGAGCGCGCACACGGGGGAGGCAGGTCGGGGACCATTCGGGGACTCCGCCAGCCGCAGAGGACAAAGCTTGTGGCAGAGGCCTGGCCGGTGTGGACGCTCCACCCCACAGAGCCTGGTCCCAGGGGGCGCACAGGTCCCAGGATGGTGTCCAGTCTGACCGGGAATCCTCCCCAGCTCATTCCAGAGCGACTGCTAGCCCTTCACCCCCCGCAGCAGACGCCCTCGAGGGAGCCAGCAGGGGCGACAGACAGGGAGCAGGGACCGGCCAGGGGAAGGCCAGACTCACGGCGGAGCCTCAGGAGGGGTCTGGGAGGCGGCCAGTAGGCACTGCTTCCTGGAACCAGAGGGTAAAAGGCCAGAGAAGGGTGCAGATAGGGTTAGATCCAGTTGCATGTAATAGAAAATCCATTTACTGGGCAGGGCGGGGTCCACAGGGAATTCCTAGAGGCTGCAGCCTGTAAATGGAAACAAATCCAGCTCCCGCAGAAGGTTACCTCCATCTCACAGATTAGGAAGCTCTGTTCAGAAAGGTTAAGTGACTTGCCCAGGCTCACACAGCTAGGAAGTGGCAGAGCTGGGATTCGAACCCATTTGGTTTGACTTTTGTCATTTGCAGCCAGTAAGTCCTGATCGACAGGTCACACGACCCTCGGCACTGGCTCTGAGTCAAACCAGAGGGAAGCTGGCCCTGGAGAGGCCCCTCACTTCTCATCAAACAGCCAAGTCCCACCTCCCCTGACAGGCAGCCCCGACAGACGCCAGTGGCCGGTGCCCACCAGCAAGGGCAGTGTGCAGACCAGACAGGCCAGCAGCCGGGGACCCGGCATGGCTGGAGCTGCCAGCGGACTGCGGAGGGCTCGCCCAGAAGTCCCATCCCTTCGGAGTCTGGGTCACCGAATGAGGCTCTGTTCAACGCCCCCATAAAGCAACCCAAGGGACACACCCGAGGGACAGCCGAGCTCCAGCCACCCCCCAGCCTGGACCCTGGGGCAGGTGTGACGGTGACCGAGCAGCCGGCCTGTCGCTCAGGGCTGGCCCTGGCTTAGAGGAAGTCGAAGGCCATGGCCGTCAGCCCCATTTTACAGATGAGGAGACAGAGGGCCAGAGAGGCTGCACCACCTACCCGAGGTCACCCAGCTCATGCGAAAGGAAATGGGGACTGAACCCCAGGTCTCCAATACCCCGAGCGCCCTCTCCTCCGCCGTGGAGAAGGCGCTGTCTGCCGCCACCCCGCACTCACCCCTTGTCGATGGGGCACGACCCTCGGCGACCTCCGCCGGCCCAGACTCGGGCGGGGATGCTCCCCTGGGCCCCACCCCTCGTGGGCGGAGCCTGTGGCCGAGCCTGGCCAATCAGAGCCCTGCTAGCCACGTGATTGCCCCGGAGGCGGGACGGGAGCCGGGCTGGACCGGTCCGAGGGGGCACGGGGTCGCCCGCGGAGGTAGCGAGCGGCGCATCTTCCCGCCGGACGGGAACCCGGGGAGGTGAGTCAGGACCCGGCTTGCCTGTCCCGGCCTCCCGGGCCGCCCCATCCCGGGCTCGCGGCCCCTCCAGCGGCGCCGCGCCAGTGTCTGCTCCTGCGGCCGCGTCTCTCTGACTCGGACTCTCCTGCCTGATAAGGACCCTGGTGACCACGTCACCCTGTGATAATCCGGGGTCATCTGCCCATCTCAGGGTCCTTCACTGAGTCACACCTGCAAAGCCCCTTTTGCCGTGTAAGGTCGCATGTCCACAGGTTCCCTGGCATTAGGACGTGGGCATCTTTGTGGGGAGGGCATTATTCAGCCCACACAGAAATCACAACCGTTGGAAGCAGGGTGCAGAGATGGAGAGAAAGTAAATCCTGGTGAACGTTTCGAGCCCCTGAATCAAGCTGTACCTGAAGCTGTGCACGTCACTTTTCAGTGGCACAGTGACTATTACATTACCTTTTCTTGTCTAAGCAAGTTTGAGGGTTTCGTTTGTTTTATCGCTTGCAAACAGAGAGCCTGACCGAGACAACTCTCAACCCGTAAGAAGGTCACGATGAGTAATTACCAGCCTGCATGTCTCTCTCACGTGAGGCTGAAATTCTCTGAAAGCAGGGACAATACCTTATCTAATGTGGTGTCGTCAGACCTAGCACAGGGCCTGGCACACAGGAAGTGCTGAACGCATGTTTGTTGACTGAATAACAATTTGCTGATCGAACAATCGAAGAGACGCCCTCCCGCCCGCCGCCCCCTCAGCGGCCATCACGAAAACAAGAGGCAGAGAGAAGCCTCAGTGGAATTTTCCAGAGGTGAATGGCAGGCCGGTCATTTCCTCCCTAGAGGTGGCAGCTTCCTCAGAGAGTGACCCAGACAGAGGGCTCGGAGAAGGCCTGGCCCTCGAGGGCAGCTGGCCGCCCGCCGCCTGAGCCAGCGCCTCCCCGATCGCCCCTGGGTGGCTGGCGGCTGTGGCGCTCCGTCCTCGAAGTCCTGAGTCACCTCTGGTCAGGAGGCGCCCGGCGGGTCCTCTGCTCCCCTCTCCACGGCCGCAGGGGTTTCCATGGAGCAAGGAGAGGAGCCAAGGGAGGAGACCCCTCTGGGGAAGACCTGGGTGTCCCAGTCCCCAGAACTGAGCCATTGTTTTAATCAGCAGGGTCCCTGCGCTTTCCGTGCCCACGGGCACCTGAGAAACGGTGGTCCCTTCCCTCCCTTCTCACCCCTCCCCCGGGGCCCCGCCTCTTCCTCTCCCGGCTCCCGGCTCCTGTTAAGGGGTCTGGGTCATCCTCCATGAACCCCGAGGGGCAGGGCTCAGCTCCGCCACCTCCGTGCTGAGCCCCTTGCTCAGGTCTTCACGCATGGGGATGCAGCAATACTGCGGGTTTGTGCACGTGCTGTTCCTTCTTCCTACAACACTGTTCCCCATGCTGTCTTACCTTTGGCTACCATCTCCCACTGATGCTCAAAGACTGAGTAGAAATGTCACTTTTTGTTTAATTTAATCAACTGGGACTTAATCAACTCGTGCACCCCCTGAGCTGTCGCAAGCCTACGACTTCGGGTCCTCAGGGCAGACTTCCTGCAGCCCTGGATGGCAGCAAGTGCCCTGCTGTGCCCCCAGCCCATCAGACCCTGTGCCCGCGAGGCCGGGCTGCCTCTGACCCCGCACCCTCGCCGCACGGATGCATAGATACGTAAATAAATGGATATGCAACCATGTGACCGAGGGCATGTCACCTCCTGTGCCTCGGTTTCTCCTTTGTGAGATGGGGATATCCTCTTGACGGGGGCTCAGATAAGGGATGGGGGTCTCAAAACACATCTGCGAGTCAGTGACTGAGGTCACACTGCCCCAGAGAGCCTGAGGGGGGACGTCAGGAATAGCAAATGAGCTCGAAGGCCTGGCAGCCCCTGTCAGAAGGAAACAGCCAGAAGCCCCGGACAGGGGAGGGGAGCGCCCTTGACCCCCCCCGGGCAGGCTCCCCACACCCAGGGGAGACTGAGGCCTGCCTGGCCCTGCCCCCCGAGGGGCTCTGGCTCTCCCTGGCGCGGGCGGGGGTGTGAGCAGGGGGAGGGTCCTGTCACAGGAGGCCCGGCGATGGCTCGGGGTTGGAAGTCCAGGCTACTGGGTTCCCCGGAGAGCTGGGCTCAGAGAGAACTTCCAAACCCTCGTGTCTCTGATTCTGCTGGATGAGTGTAAGACGGCAGTGTGACTCCTGGCAGCTCTCTGATCCCACAGAAGCCAAATCTGGATCTTGGAGAATTGTAGCCAGGGGTTCTTCAGCAGGCCAGGGAGCTGGGGCGTCCTCTGGCAGGGGAGACACCTGCCTTTGGGGCCAGGAATTACACCTGTAAGCTGGCCCTGGCAGGTAGCCGGCTTCTGCTTACACACCCCCAGGGATGGGGAGCTCACTCCTCTCTGAGTCTGTGATTCAGGATCATGGATTGGGTTTGCCTGTTCAGAGAGGACGCCGGCAGCCAACCGCTCACCCAGCTCTGCTCACACAGCTCAGAGCCCAGCCTCTCTGCGCTTCAAGTTCACCACACGTGCTCGCCCAACCCCGCAGTCACTGGAGTCAGTCTCGGGTTGCCAGGGACCCCAGACCCCGGGCCTCCAGGGCTTTCCTTCTTCATGGAGCTTATGTTCTAGAATGAGGAGGCAGAAACCCCGAAATCATGGAAGAAATAAATCTAGAGTCACCATTGTGATAAGGGCCGTGGGGAGAAACGGCAGGCCACGGAGACAGGGCGACTTGTCAATATGGGCTGTGACACCAAGATGTTAGAATTTCCTAGGTTTAGGGGAGTGAGGGGTTTGTCTCAAAAAAGAAAGAAAGAAAAAGAGAAGGAAAAGAGGGAGGGGGGGAAAGACAAAAATAAGGGAAAGACAAAGAACAGGGCCGGTCAGTCCCCACGACCACGATCGACCCAGGAGCGGGCAGACGACAGCCTGGCCGGATTCTGTGCAGCCTGTGAACCAAGAAGGCCTTTTTGAACTTTTAAAAGGTTGTAAAAAACAAAACAAAGAAGAATATGCAACGGAGACCTTATGGCCCCCAAACCTCAAACGCTGGCTGCTCGGCCCTTCGCAGGAAGGTCAGCTGCCCCCGGGTCCCGCGGTTTGAACACACAGCACCCTTCCCAACCCGGCCCGCAGGACACACAGAAGGACGGGCCAGACCAGACAGCCGGGGGCTCCCACCACCGCCCGCCGGGCTGAGCGCCATCCGTCAGAAACTGCCCAGAGCCCAGGCCCCGGGGTTCAGTGATTTCTGCTCCAGCGCAGCGAGGCGAGGTTGGGACCCCAGGAAAATGGATGTCCTCAGGCACCACAGGAAGGAGTGGTCCTGTGGCCTCTCCCACCATCCATGTCTCATTAGCTTTTTAGAAAGCGAGGGAATTAATTTTCCCTGTTCCAGAGGGGCATAGTGGGATTTGTTTCATGAAATGAGGGGAGAGAAAAGGCCTATTTATGAGTCAGGGCTCTTGGTTCCAAGTGATAAAAGCCCAGTTCAAAGGGACTGAAAGAACAAGCAGAATTTATTGGCCCATATTACTGAGAAGTCCAGGAGTTGTACAAGCTTCAGGCCTAGCTGGATCCAGGGGCTCCAGATGCCGCCATCAAGACTCATTCTGTCCCTTTCTTCTGAGTCAGTTCTATCCCTTGGGAGGCTCCCCTCATGAGGCAGGATGGTGCCAGGGGCCCACATCCCCACTTGCCGACTGCAGCAGAAAGAAGTTCTCTCCTTGGTGTTCCAGCACTGAGTCTCATTGAACCCTGCCTAGATCATGTGACCCCCTAACCAGTGGCTGCTGTCAGGGGATGGGGTGATCCGTCAGCCAGGACTGGGGTGGGAGGCGTCAGCCCCGCCTGAACCAGGCACGCTGAGAGGAAAAAAGAATCGTTTCCCCTGAGAAGACGAGGGGGCCACTACCAAGAGGAGGAACAGACACCGAGCCATCAAAAGTGACTGCTGGGCCCCACAGAAGCCCACCGACGGCCTCAGGCCCTTCGCTGACCTCGGCGACACAGCCTACAGCTACAGAGACCCTCGCGGGAAAGCCAGCTTCTCAAAGCCAAACCTAGTTCCTGATGGAAGCGCGACTCCAGTCCTGCCCCGAGTCTGGTTCCTGCTCCTGCTCCCACCCTGCGTGCCGTGAGCCCCAGGCCTGCCCTCCAGGAGCCCGGGGACCTGCACAGCCACGGACGCCACCGTATCCAATGGTGCCTGACAGTCTGCGCCTCGCTGGACCATCAGACGCCCGAGGCGGAGACCGTGTCTGTCTGGCTCACCGCAGCCTCCCTGCGCCTGACACATAGTAGGTGCTCCAGCGACGCTCGGGAAGGGGAGGAACACAGCCTGGCGTCCAGCGCGTAGGAGGCGCTCCCCAAATATTGATGACCCATGAATCCCGGGGATGCTCCACAAATACGCATCAACGAATGACAGTATTGCTGGGCGTCACACACAGTAGGTGCCCCACAGACAGCTGGTGAATGGCCAGGTCCTTCGGGCCCGCACAGAACAGGTGCTTGACAAACAGCTGGGGAATAAACAGATGACTCTCCATAGAAGCCGGGCTGCCAGCACCCCGACATTTTGGGTCATTAAGGAGATGGGTGGGGAGATGGGGGGTTGGTGAATGAATGAATGAATGAATGAATGACAGGAACCCTGTCTGGGGTCCGGCTGCCAGAGGAGGGTGCGTGGTCCCTGTGGGAGGCCTCAGACGGACAGAGCCTCAAGGCTGCTCCGGGAGCAAACCGCCGTTTGGGAAGAGACCTGGGTCTCCGTGAGCCGGAGGGGGTGGGGGCTGGGGGAGGAGCCCCCCCGCTGTGCAGGCCCCGCCCCTGCCCGTGCCCCCCCCTCACCCCAGGATGGCATCCAGCGCGGCGGTTCCGGGCAGCCTCCCAGCAGGCGGAAGCGAAGGGAACACAATCTGTTCTCTTTGTCGCAGCTGCCAGGACGCTGCACCGCCCCCGCCCTGCCCCACTGAGCCACCGCCGCTGTGACCTTCCTCGGCCAGCCAGGCTGGGGGTGCTGAGAGCTGCCGGCCCAGATGGCTGACTGGGAGAAACGACAGGACTAAACCGAAAACAGCCTGCCGGGCCTCCTGGCCTGTGTGGATCCCTAAATACAGCCCCGGGTGGGGAGGCATTTATGTCCTGGCTCCTCCTCTTTGTAGCTGTGTGACCTTGGGCCAGTCACTCAACCTCTCTGTGCCTCTGTTTCCTCATCTGTAAAATGGGGATGATAAAAATACTGGGAGAGGCTGGAGGCGTCTTGAGTGTGTCTGGCGTCTGCTGGCTGTCCTTCCATCTGTTGTTCAGGGAACTGGCGCTTCCCGCGTCAGTGCAGTTGGCAGGGCTGGGTGTCTCTGCCCTAGACGAAGGAGGCGGGGGAGGAAGGGCACGTGCTCAGAGGGGATTCTCTGCCTGAGCCCCAGGGCTGTCCCCCGCTCTGCCCACGCACACCCGGAGGACCTACTGGGCGCCTCGTGGGTGCCCATCCTGCGCTGATGACAGACAGGCAGGGAGGGGAGAGAAGGGACATGAAGAGTGGGAGGTCTGGGCTCTGCCGGTGAGATGCTGACCGCCGCGTGAGCTGGATTAGAAGACAGCCAGGCTCTGGGGACGTGTCCCCAGGCCCCCGAGTTCTGTGGGGGTGGAGGGGATGTAGCAGGCATGGAGGGCTTTCTGGAGGAGGTGAGCTGGGTTTGAATCTTGCTTCTGCTGCATCTTGGGCAATGTCTTCACCTCTCTAGGCCTTGTGACCTCATCTTTTGGAGACTTCAAGAGAAACAACAGCCCAAGTCAATCAGGCCTCTGACAGTCAGGATTAGGGCCTTTACGGAGAAACCAGGACATCTGAACTTGGCTTTTGCGGGAGGAAATGCCAGCAAGGCCTTGGCCCCGCTGATCAGGGCGACCCTGCCCCAGCCTGGACGGTCCAGCGAGAGCCAGCCCTGCACTGAGGTTGCACTCCAGTCCCGAGCCACCGAACACCTTGGCAAGTCACCGAACCTCCCAGACTCAGTGTCCCCATCTGTAAAATGGGACGCCGCGGACGCCGTGGCCGTGAGTGCCCACGCTGACAGACGCAGCACAGTACCCACTCGATGGGTCGTAGCAGCTCCTCCTCACTTCCAGAGCCAGGGGGAGCCTGGAGGAAGAGGGGCGACCCCAGGTGGCAGAGGCCAGGGCTCGTTATGCCAGAAAGAGACTCGGGCCCATGGGAGCAGCCGCACGGGGCCTCAGCGACCTCAGGGGCGCAAGCCGGATCAGTCGTCGCCTCATGACTCACTCCTGTGCTGGCGGAGGCCGGGCCGTCCTTCCTTCATAGGTTTGTCTATTTCTTCACTTCTTTTGTACTTTTTAATTTGTTGTTCCATAACATAATGGACACTCATGAGTCCACCCCCCGCGGCCAGAACAAGAGTGTGACTCACGAGGCCGGGCCCCACGTGTCCCCATCTGCCCCGGAAGGGAGCCCCGTTCCTCCGCCGAACAAACACTCACGTTGTCCTCACTCCGGCCCAGGCACGTGATCCTGAATTTGTTTGTCATCCCCAGGCTTTTTGGCATAAAGATTTCTGGTGTGAGGACGCCTGTGTGCCTGTCTACACCCGTGGTGATCAGGCTGGAGTGAGCTCAGAATGACCTGGAAGGCTTGAGGACGGATTGGGGCCCCAGGCCCGGAGTGGCGGATTCCGCAGGTCTGGAGCAGGCTGAGAACCTGTGTTTCTGGCACATCCCCCCGGATGCAGATCCTGCCGCTCTGGGGGCCGCGCTCGGAGCCCCATGGCCCTACATAACCCAGTCCTGAGCTGCAGGGCGTCGTGTTCTCCGAGACGAGATTTTTTCACTCGACCCTGGTCATTCTCAACCGGAGCGATCTTGCCTCCAGGGGACACTGGGCAGTGTCTGGGGACATTTGCGGTTGTCACCACGGGTCGGACGTGGGTGCTCCTGGCATCGGGGCGGGGGGTAAAGTCAGGGGTGTTGCTAAACGCCCTGTGATGCCCAGGACGGCCCTGCCCCAGTGTCCGCAGCCCCAGGGAGAGGAAAACACACGTCCACACGGAAGTTTGTACACAAATGTCCACAGCAGCATTATCCTACGAGCCAAACCACGGGAACAATCCACATTCCGGTCAGCCGACAAATAAATAGACAGAATGGGGTCCATCCACACACTGCAATAGGATCCCGCCTTGAGGAGGAACGAAGTGCTGACCCCTCTATGCTGAGCCTCGAAAATACACTAAATGAAAGAAGCCAGACCCAGACGGCCACATAGTGCAAGATCCCACGATGTGACACGCCCAGCACAGGTGGATCCAGAGACAGAGAGCAGAGTGGGGGTTCCGGGGCCGGGGGTCGGGGGAGGGACCGCTGATGGGGAGGGGGCTCCTCTCAGGGGGACGAGGATGTGCTAAAAGGGATTGTGGCGATGTTACACAACTCTGCGAACAGAAGAGAATCCATTGAATTATATGATTTAAGCGAATTGTGTCTTATGTGAATTACATCTCAATAAAGCTGCTATTACAAGATAATAATGAGGGGCCGGCCCCGTGGCCGAGTGGTTAAGTTCTCACGCTCCACTTCAGCAGCCCAGGGTTTCGCTGGTTCGAATCCTGGGCATGGACATGGCACTGCTCATCAGGCCACACTGAGGTGGCGTCCCACATGCCACAACTAGAAGGACCCACAACTGAAAATATACAATCATCTACCAGGGGGCTTTGGGAGAAAAAGGAAAAAATAAGATGATTGGCCACAGATATTAGCTCAGGTGCCAACCTTTAAAAATAATAGTAATAATAATAATGAGGAAAAACCATCGATAGCATCCCGGTTGAGAAACCCCACCGTCCACTCTGCTCGGCCCGGAGCTGCCGTTCACCAACCCGCTGCTCTGGGACAGTCGCGGCGCGGACACTCACCGTGTGTTCATCGTTTCCCACCCATGCGTATGTGGGTCGGCTCCGGGTTCTGCTCCAGTGACCAGGGCGCCCCACACACTCCTGCGCACGCCGCCTGCACACACGCGTGTGAGTCCCCTTTGGTCTGGAGCTAAGAGGGGACCTGCGGAGTCACGGATGGGAGAGCTCACCTTCGCCCGAAGCCGCGGGCCCCACGCGGGCCTTCCCACGCACCAGGCGTGAGAGAAACACGCAGCTGCGCTGCCATGGGCTTGTCCCTGCAGCCGTGTTACCGGGTCCCTCCTGGAGGCGAGGACACGAGGCCCAGAGCGGTGAGTTCCGGCTGGGCCAGGGCGGCAGAGCGGACAGGCTCTCGTCCCACGGCCTCCTCAACGCCCCTGTGAGCCCGGGCGCTCCCCCTCCCGGAGCAGGAGCAGCTCTGAAAAATTCCCCAGAGCGTCGGCCCCGCCGGGCGTGGGGAGGTGACAGCAGGCGACAACTTGCTTAGAAAACCGCCCGTTGCTTCTGAGACATAGATAGGAGCCTCCAGCAAGCTACCCAGGGTGCGGCTGGCTGAACTTTCTAGAACGGCTGGCAAACCTACACCACACATCGCAGCTATCTCCTCAGCACCCAGACTGCCCCCCCCCCCCAACTCCTCCTGCCCGCCCTGCGTCCACCTCAGAACGTGCCTGCACACAAGCAGGACAGGGCGGCCCAGCGGCGACGCCTGGGGGTCTGCACACTGCCGGCCTCCTGCCAAATCCCACTTTTATGCTGGACTTGCTGTGTGACCAGGGGCAGTGACCTGACATCTCTGAGCCGGTCTCCTCACTTAACACAATGGGGACATTAACAGGGGTACCTCTCAGGCCACAGACCCAGCTCTGCGAGATAGACCCATTTTTATTTCTTTCCAATTGACAAGTGCCGATTCCAAGGAAATTCAGTCTCGGTCTCAGGAGTGGGCTGCTCCGTGCTGTGTCGGATGAGAGACCAAATGACTGAGGGGTCCCTCCGGCCACCCGTAAGATGTGCAGGATGCAGCCCGCGGTCCCTCTGGTGGAAGCTCCGCAGCATCTGCATGGCGGGCAGCCGTCCACGCGGGCGCAGAGGCAGCGCCCAGATCCTGTCCCCTCCCGGCAGCACCACGGGATGAGGTGACCAGGCCAGCCTGGCTCTGCGACTCCAGCCTGTGGAACCCCCTCTCCCTCGGCGCCGCTCCAGAGCCGATAGCTGCTCACATTGGGTCTGGGACGCCCAGCCCTGTGAGAGCGCGCAGCTGGGACCGGATGCTGAGCCGCCACCCACCCCACGTCCTTGCTCCCGTCGGATGCCGCAGAAACGGTCGTGCCACTTTCGCAGCAGCCGCCTGCCCGCCACTGTCTTTCTCTCCCGCTTCTGAGAGTTAGACGTGGGTCTGGTTCTGGCTCCACGTCCCCCCGGGGCCGTGAAGGACTGTATCCTGGGGCTGCTGGAACAAGACGGAGGGACAGGGTCCCCAGACTCTCCTGCCTTCGCCTCCCTTGGCACATCTCCCAGCAGAAACAAACTCCTCTCCTGTCTGAACCTGTGTGTTTGGGGGTTTCTTTGTTACAGCAGCTGAGCCTATACCCTGACTAATTAATACATGGGGTTTTCACAAAAGGCATGAGATGGCTAATTTTATGTATCAGCTTGCTGGACCAAGGGCTGCCCTGGTATTTGGTCAAACACCATTCTGGGTGTGTTTCTGGATGAGATTAACATTTGAATCCATAGACTGACTGAAGCAGATTGTTCTCCCCAATGTGGGTGGGCCTTGTCCAATCAGTTGAAGGCCTGAATAGAACAAAAAGGGAGTAAGGGAGGATTCACTCTCTCTGCCTGACTGTCTTCACGCAGGGACGTCCGTCTTCCCTGCCTTTGGACTCAGAGTCGGACTGGAGCTTACACCACGGCCTCCTGGGCCTCCAGCGTGCAGACGGCAAATCGTGGGGCTTCTCAGCCTCCATAACCACGTGAGCCAATTCCTTCTAATGAGTCTCTAGATAGGGAGATAGACAAGTAGATAGACAGACAGACAGACGGATAGATAGATAGACAGACATAGATACAGATGATATGTGGATGTAGATATTGATATGGATATGGATGTGGATGTGGATATCCCATTGGTCTGTGTCTCTAGAGAGCCCAGCTTAATACAAGGCAGATAGATAACTGTCTGCCAGAAGCTTCTACTCCCTGCTTGGTAAAAACAAAATCAAGAAAATTCACAGAGCGACAAACTGTCTTGGAATCGGAGGAGGGAGAATGACGGGGAATAAACGGGAATGAATATCGCTGAGGAATCCCGCCTGAAGGTGACGAGGCCGGAGCGTATATTTGAAACTTGCCAGAGAGCAAATCATCAAAGTTCCCCTGACAAGATAAAGACTGTGTGGCTGTGTGCGATGGACGCTAACTGAGCGATTCTGGTGCTCATCGTGATACCCACATGTATCAAGTCATCGTGTTGTACGCCCCAAACTAATACATTGTATGTCAGTTAGATCCCAATAAAACTGGGGAAGAAATAAAGTTTTGAAAAGAGAATCCTGCTGCAGCAATGCCCACACGGGGGCCGTGTGGAGGAGTGAGGGGCCGAGGCCCAGAGCGCAGGTGGCTCCCGGGGCTGGGTATGCAGCAGAGAGGCCACTTCCAGGGGATGGTGATGACGGCGGGCGGCAGTGGCACGGTGCACCGAGACATGCCTCTGCTGTCTTCCAGGGCAGGCGACGCTGTGCACGCATTTCACAGTCGCAGCAAGTCATGACTGAGCACCTGCTGGGTGGTGGGCCCGGTTCTGGAGCCTGGGGACGCAGCGGGCTGGCCCTCGCCGAGGCGTGTGACTATCCGTGAGGCGCCATGCAGGGCTCTCCAACGCCGGGCTGACGAGCGCTCATGCCCAGCGGAGCCCTGGAAGGTCACAGCAGAGGGACGTGGCCATGGCGGCGGGAGGGACGAATCTGGCGGGAAAACACAGGATGGATTCGAGTCAGATGATGAGCATCCCCAGGAGGGAGAGGCCCAACCCCGCCTTCCACGCTGGCTCGGCAGACGGCTCTCTCTGATAAACGAGAACCGTCTGGCTTTCCCATCACCTGTCACGTGGTGGGGCTTTTCTACCCCGACGCCCACAAGAAGTTAGCACGGCCGTGTGACTGGCCCGGACCAAGGAGATGTGAGCGCAAGTGAGGGAAGTTGCTTCTGAGCAGGAGCTGTAGGAGCCAGTGTGGGATTTGCCCCGGGCCACGGGGTGCTCGTAGCGTGGATGAGACGCTCCAGGAGTCGGGGTCCCGGAGTGAGGAGGGTGGAGCCGAGCCACCAGCCAACCTACCACAGACACGCGGCAGGTGAGAAATGCACGTCGGTTGTTTGAAGCCGTGAGATTGGGGCTTGTTTGTTACCGCAACATAGCTGAGCTGGTGCTGGCCGATGCATCTCCCTCTCACAGACGAGGAGACGGGGTCTGGAAGAGGCCATACAGCTGGCCCATGGCCAGACGGGGGGGCACGTCCAGGACTCACAGCCAGTGTGCGGGTCGCCACGACCTTCCCAGAGGCGGGCTGTCTCCGGTCGGAACAAACCAGCCAAACCCCTGGCTGCTCACCCCGTCAATTACAGCCAATTTCAAGGTCTCCTGGTTTCTAAATGAACAGCCCTGATCGTGTTCGTTACGGGCCCTGTCTGCTGAGGCCGCGCGTTTTATCAGGAGCCGCCAACAAGACGGATGGCCCCGTAGCTGACCGTTCCAGAGCAAAGCTCCTCACAGCAAGTGGCCACGCGGATGCCAGGAATAAATCACGGTGGGGTGGCCGTGCGTCCTCAGCACTCCCGCGAGGCACGGCCAAGGGCGGGAAGGCCTGGAGCAGCGTGGACCCTGGGGGGCTTCGCCGAGGCCCACGGGGCCGCCGGGAGGTCTCCATCAGGTCCCGAGGTTTGGGGGAGCCTCGCGTTTCTCTGCTCAGCATCTACTTCCCCTTCTTGAGGTCCAACCGCACCCACGTTTTCTTGGGGAAACCATCTCTCCTCCACGGCCAGTCCACGTGGTCGGGGGTCCTCCCTTCCCCTCGCAACAGGGAGTGGACACGCGCTCCAGCCTGGCCCGTAGGAGCCCACGGCCTGCCTCGGCCGAGGCCGGCTCAAGTGGGTCTGCACAGCGGGGTGGCGGGTCAGTTCTCCGACTCCTGCTGAAGCTGTGAGGAAGGATAAGTTCCCTTAACACAGGTTCCTCCCAGAAGGCGCGTCTGTGCCACCCACTGTGTCCAGCCACCAGCACAGTTCCAGGCAAGGGGTCGGTGCTGAATGACAGAACAAGCAGGCCGGAGCTCCCTGCCATGTTGAGACGGCCCCTCCACCTGGCTGGCCTCAGCTCCCGTCTGCAGAATGAGGCTACAACAGCACTGACCGATGGCTGGTGTGTCAGTTGGCTCTGGCTACCAAAATGCCCAGTAACAAGTGGCCCTAACGTCAGTGGCTTAAAACCACGGCCACGTGTTCTCATTCACGTGCCCCACCTGCCTCTCGTCCCCCTCGGGTCAGCGGGATCCTCCAGGCGTGTCGTCTCGCCCGATGGCAAGGGCAGGGGGGAAGCATGGGGTCCCGTGAGGGCTGGGGGCCGAGCCAGCATGGCAGCACTTCGGCTTCACTCCTTTGGCCACAGCAAGTCGAGTGGCCGCACCAAAGCCAGGGCTGGGGACGCGCACTCTGCCCCGGGTGGAAGAAAGGTCGAGGCAGGGAGGGGCGGAGTTGGGCCAGCTGTGCCAGGTTGCGTGGCCGGCCCTGACTCTTGTGCCACTTGCCCTCGCTCGGAGCCACCTACTCCAGGGAGCAGAACCAGGCCTGGCACAGAGCCGCTGCTCAGCAAACGCCTGTCCAGCTGAGCAGCTGCCCCCTCCCTCTGCCAGCCCAAGGACTAAAGCAGACACTCACACAGGAGGTCGGGGTCACAGAAACCTGCCAGAGCCACGCTTCTGACCCACCGCAGCCTCGACGCTCCCAGTGGGGTGACCGTCCCATCTCCGTCCCCCAATAAACAGCAGAGCCGGGGGTCCGATTGGCGGGAGGGGTGGGTATTGCCTCTGGGGACTGACTGACTGACCTTGGCCAGTCTGAGCCAGGTCATCTCGTGTCAGCCGGTGGTCCCGGGAGGCCCCGCCCGGCAGCTGACGCCCAGCCCAGGACCAGGAGGCTCAGCTTCAGCGCCGCGCTGAGGACGCAGCTCTCTGCGGCGGGAGGAAGTGGCCCCGAGGCCCCAGGAGACAGGACAGCCGGCTGTGGCCGTGTCCCTGCCCGCAGCCTCCCAGCCCCGCCTGCGAGGTTCCCCTGAGCCCTCCTTCCCGTCTCTGAAAACAGCAACGTCACTGTCCCCTCCCCCTCCCGCCTGCCCCTCCCTGGGGAGCTCGCTGCCCCTGCGTCTGTGCGACCCGCAGCTCGGCCAACGTCCAGGTGCACGAGGTCCCCCCAGCCCGGCCTGCAGACGCTTCCATCTGCCCTGCGCCCCCCACTGCAGGCCACGCGGCCTGGCTCCTCTCTTCCGAGCTCCTCCCTCTCAGCTGGGCTGAGCCAGCCATCTGCGCGGGGGGTGGGGAGGCTGGGCTGGAGGCCTCTGAATCAGGGAGCCCCCCGCTCCCCCACGGCTGCGTTGTCACTGCCCCCCCACCCCAGGCCCCAGCAGAGGGGCAGTGCCTGTCACCAAACACCAACCCAGCTGTCTGGGCTTTGCCCGGGGCAGATAAACTCTGGGTACATCCTGATAGAGACGGATCGTCACTCCCAGCGCCCAGCAGCTTGGGGGTGGGGACGGTGTAAAGCCACAGTCATCAGACAAGAAGTCTGTAGGAAACGCACATGGGTGTCACCTGCTGGGCACGTGCTGGGCGCCCGGCACCGTTCCAACACCATACTCTTCCCACCTTCACCCTCCACAGATAGACACTGTCACCCATTGCACAGAGGAGGAAACTGAGGCTCAGAGCAGGTGGCTCAACTGAGAAAACAGCTAGGAAGTGGCAGAGCTGGGGTCCAAACCAAGCCCTCTGCCCCAGAGCCTCCCCCCTCGCGGCTGCTCTGTGGACGTGTGGACGCCGCTGGGCTAAAGCCCACAGCACCTGGGACCCAGCGATCCCGCTGCCCGGGAAACATCCAAAAGGACTGAAAGCAGGGTCTCAAAGAGATTTTTGCACACCCACGTTCACAGCAGCATTGTTCGCAACAACCGACAGGTGGGAGGAACCCAAATTTCTATCAACAGATGAGTGGACAGCAAAACGTGCTCTGTCCAGATAATGGAATATGATTCAGCCACAAAAAGGAAGGAATCTGGGCCAGCCCGGTGGTGCAGCAATTAAGTTTGCACATTCTGCTTCAGCAGCCCGGGGTTCACCGGTTTGGATCCCGGGCGTGGACCTACCCATAGCTCATCAAGCCATGCTGTGGCAGGCGTCCCACATATAAAGTAGAGGAAGATGGGCACGGATGTTAGCTCAGGGCCAGTCTTCCTCAGCAAAAAGAGGAGGATTAGCAGCAGCTGTTAGCTCAGGGCTAATCTTCCTCAAAAAAAAAAAAGGAAGTAAAAAGGAAGTAAATCTTGTCACATGCTACAACGTGGATGAATCTGGAGGACATTATGCTGAGTGAAAGAAGCCAGTCACAGAAGGACAGACACTGTGGATTCCACTCACACGAGGTCCCCAGAGGAGTCGCGTCCACAGACAGTAGGATGCAGGGGGCGGGGGGCTGGGGAAGGGGTGGGGAGTTAGTGTTCCGTGGGGCAGAGTTTCTGTTTTGCAAGATGGAATCGTTCCGGAGATGTGTTTCACAACAATGTGAATGTACTTAACATGAGCAAACTGTCCTGAAAATGGGTAAGATGGTGAATTTCCTGTTGTGTGCTTTTTACCTCAGTGAACGCACACACACCCGTCATCGTCGTCACCATCAGAGGAAGAATTGCCCCGCTGTGTGGCACTTTTCAGACACCCACTGGGCTGCCGTAAGCCTTTGACCGCAACCTGATGACAGACGGCACCGATGGTCCTGGTTCCTCGCTCTGCGTGTCCCCACGCCTCTGCCAGGTGGCCCTGCGGTCCCTCTCACTGAGGCCGGAGAGTCTCCCCGGGGGCCCCTCAAGTCTGAACGGGGCTCGTGACTGGCTTTCCGTGAAACAGTTCCAGGGTGCTAGTTCCCTGCTGGGCCGTGCGGGCCGGGCCCGTTTCTGCCTGTCCTCCCGACCCCCGGCCCCGGGGTCACACCCGGGCTAGGCTGCTGGCGGAGAGGCGGAGGGCGGGGCAGAGGTCTCACAGCCGCCTGGGCCGAGGCCATCCTCCACCAGCCAACGGCCAGCTGCCTCCAGACGCGTGTGAGCCCGGCTGAGACGGGGAACCCCGCCGAGCCCAGCCCCATCGCTGCCCTGCAGACTCGCGAGCCAAAGAGACGCCATTGTTTGAGGTCACTGACATCTGGGGCCATTTGTCACTCTGCATCGTTTTGCCCAGAGATAACTGATACAAACTCACACAGAAGGCCTCCGTCTGTTCGTTCGTTCATCCAACTGTTCAGAGGGGGCTCAGACTAAGACCCCAGCAGCCCTGACAGGGTGATGAGCGCTGCAAAAGCTTATGGAGGGGCTGCCGGAGAAGGGAAGGGCATGTAGCCAAGCCCTGGGGGGCCAGGGAAGGCTTTCTGGAAGAGGAGTTCTTTTTTTTTTTTTTTTTTTGAGGAAGATTAGCCCTGAGCTAGCATCTGCTGCCAATCCTCCTCTTTTTGCTGAGGAAGACTGGCCCTGAGCTCACATCCGTGCCCATCTTCCTCTACTTTATATGTGGGACGCCTACCACAGCATGGCTTGCCAAGCGGTGCCATGTCCGCACCCGGGATCCGAACCAGCGAACCGTGGGCCGCCGAATCAGAACACGCGAACTTAACCGACGCGCCACCACGCTGGCCCTGGAGGAGTTCTTGAAGGAGGTCTGAAGAAGTGAGAGACAACGGGTGGGGGTTGTGCGTAGGCAGGAGCAGAGGAGGGGGCCCCCGGGCGGGAGGAGCAAGGGCCGAGGCTCTGGCTGGTTGGGGACAGAGCCCGGCTGCTTCGAGAAGCGCGAGGACATTGGGAAAGTTGCAGTACGGCCGTTTTGGAGCTGGGACTGGATCCGGCGCCCCGGGGGGATGTCAGCCGCATCCTGCCAGATCCGATGTGCACTCGAGACCGGCACTGGGGGTGGTGGGGCGGAAGAGCTGTCAGCCGAGCGTGCGATTAGCCCCAGCCGGCCGTGAAGGCTGCCCGGACAGTCAGCGCACCGTCCCCAGGTCACCAGGAGGTGCCGGTGCCCGGCCATCTCAGCTGCCCTTTCCCGGTCTGGCCCTCTCGTGAGCAGTGATGCGCACACTAAGGTTGTCCAGGGTCCCGCTCCATCGTCATGCTGGCTCCCCAGGGACCACGCGGTGGCAGAAACGAGGGTCTCTGCCAAGTGCCCTCTGTCTCCCCACTAATGAGCAGACCGCCGGCGGGTGCAGAGGCCACCCGGCCCCCTCGGGAGCCAGGACGCCCCCCAGGCCATCTCCAGAGTCGCCAGAGGGCGCATTTGCTGGTTCTGGGCAGGGACTGAGGGCAGCGAGAACCGTCCTGCCAACCCCATCCAGACATGGCCACCTGGCCCCGCCACCAACGCCCTACCCCGGCAAGACCCCCCAGCCACCAGCCAGGACCATCCGCTGGCATCCGTCACTCCAGAGAAGAGAAATAAAGCCACTGCCATTTCGTTGTCCCGGGATTAATGTCCCTGCTGCGAAAACAAACGTCGCGTCTTCCCGCCAACATTTATTTTTGATAAATGCTGTGACTCTGCCTTGACATTTCAGAAGCAGCAGGAGACCGTTACGGGGTGACGATGTTCTATTCCACTGACATTATCTCTTAATTATAATATGCAAGTAACGCTGGAAAAAATGGCCCAGAAATAGCTCGTTTAGAGTTGCTGCGCTCTGCCCTGTCGGGGAAATGCTGAGCAACTTCATTCAGCGCTTGCAAATGAGGGGAGACGAATGGATCTCGGGGGGCCTGTGTGCGTCCTGCCTCTTCAGTGACAAGGCCCAGGGGTGGCAGGGAGGCGAGGATCCCAGGGCACCGGCTGGACTCCCCTGTCCCCGGGCCCCCGCCCCTCCATCCCCATCTCAGACTCAGAGGGCGCGTCACCCCAGCACCAACCCGCAGCCTGCCAGCTCCAGCCCCGCGAAACGGCTCACGGTTTAGCGCAGAGGGGACGGTGGTGATTTTTTTTCAGGAAATTAATTCCGTTCAGGGGCAGGAAGGTCGAGGGGAGAGCCGGCAGGAGGAAATCCCATTTAGCAAATCCTCTGGGGCCTTCAGGGCGGAAGAAAGACTCGCCCAGTTCGGAGGTCGCGGGGTCCTGGGGGTCGCCCTCGGGGGCTGTGGACATGGAAGGAGCTCTCAGGCTCTCTGGACGACATTTGTGGGAACCTGACACGTCGGGGGCAAGAAGGGCCACGTGGGTTCATGGTGGAAAGCCTCGCCGCTCCAGACACAACCAGCGAGAACTCAAACTCCAGCAGCGGTTCTCAGCTGGGGTGGCCCCGGGGACGCCGGGCTGTCTGGAAACAGCTCGCTGGTTGTCACGACCGAGGGCTGGGGCTCCTGGCGTCTGGTGGGTCGAGGCCAGGGGTGCTGCTGGACGTCCTGCAGCACCCAGGGCAGCCCCCCATGAAGAATGATCTGGAACTAAGGCTGGGGGGCCCAGGCTGAGAACCCAGGGCTGTGGGAGAGAAGGTGGACTGGCAGGTGGGGAAGTCGGGGGCCTGGGAGAGTCTGGAAACGCACCTCCCGTCTCCAGCTCCGAAGGAGCCACACCTGCAAAGCCCCTGGGCCGCGTCAGACCCCGGGCTCTGCCTGCAGGGGAGGGCGCAACCGTCACTGTCCCTGTTGCCTCCGTCGCCCCCTCTCCGTCTGTTCACTCCCCGCTGGTCAACGCTGCTTCTCAGGAGGACACCCTGAGACTGGGGCGCTGGCTTCAAGTGGCCACAGAGTGGAGACGAGGGGCTCCGGGCTGTGGGACATCCCCAGGGGTCCATGCGCTGCCGACGGGCCCCCAGAACGTGTTCCCATGTCCGTGTCTGTGTCCAGGTTGGCCTCCGCCAGCGTCTAGGAGGCTCTCCCAGGAGTTCAGGCCCGGAGCGGGATCACCGGCTCAGGGGCCACCAGGGCACAGCAGCCTTTAGTGAGCGAGGCTGGCCCGGGCGTGACCTGGCACCCGGAGGACAGCGGGCAGGCACGTGGGCCCAGCGTGGCCAGATCTCCAGATTTTGTAAGAGTAGCTGAAATACAGATTTTTTATAGGAAATCTCTTGATTTTACAATATTGGCTGCTAATTTCAGGGTTTTCTCTCCCCTTTAAACACTGTGTGAGCCAAAGTCAACATGCTGACAGGTGCCAGCTTGCACCCTTCCGTCTGGTCCAAGGTCATTCCTTCCCCTGGGAGGTGACCCCACACCAGCCCGGAGTTGCCCTGGAACTCACCTGCCCCGGGGGCGTGGCCACAGGCGGCCCCCCACCAACTGGCCCCCCAGGGGACGTGCACCTGAAGGTCAGGGGCCTTTAGCTGCCTCTGACCCCCCTCTGCCCCCAGGTCCATGAAGCCACCTCATACCAGCTGGCCACCCGGCTGAGTGAGGTCCCCTCTCTGAGCCTCAGTCGCCGCATCTGTGGAAGCGGGACGAGGACAGCGACGGCCTCTGTGGGACGTTGTGAGCAAGCGTGGAGAGCGCACGCAGGGCCCAGCACACAGTAGGGCCTCAGTCCAAAGGGCAGAAATAATCAAAACCAGAAAGGATAAAAAGTCGCCTTGGCTGGCGTCTCCAGGAGAAGGGAGGGGAGACGAGGGCTGTGCTGTCCATGTTGTTCTCTTGCTCCCAAGAACATCGTGGGGGGCCAGCGCAGGGAACACACATAGGATTTGGGGGGCAGAAGACCTGCGTTCGAATCCCAGCCGCCTCACTACCTCGCTGTGCAGCTTTGGACAGCTCACTCAACCTCTCTGAGCCTCGGTTTCCTCTTCTGTAATATGGGGTGAATTCCTCCTTGCAGAATTTGCGTAGGGACGAAAGACGTGAGATAAGGCAAGCACTAAGCACAGAGAGTCACTTGAAACACGAGGGCACCCCTCAGAAAGGCCCAGCGTCCCCTTCCACCACCGTTCCTGGGTTATGCATCGAAGGGGGCAGAGCGCGAGTGGACAGCCTGCACCTTCAGGTTTTCTGGGCTGTGCGGTGACCTCCTGTCCCTCCTTCGTGCCGAGGTGACTTGTTTCAGACTCGTTTCGCCTGCTCCCCAGGCAAAGTCAGTATCGGCCTCGGCCCAAGGCCGGGCTCAGCTACTGATGTCACCGTGGGCGACTAGGCCGGAAACGGTCACGATCGCGGCAGTCCGCCTGCCACCTCCTCGAAGGGAGGGGCTCCCCATCCCGGTTTGTCCCACGGGCGGCAGCTGCAGACAGGCCTTCAGTCCCCGTGGGCCCAGCACGGGGCACCCGGCTCCATCTTCCTCTCACGCCAGTCGCTAGAGCGGCTGCTCGGGGGTCCGGGACGGCGGTCTGCTTTGTTCTCCGCTCAGTTCCCGGGGCCCGGAGCCGGCCGCCCAGCCAGGTGCTCCGTGAGCGCGTGCTGACCCACGGGAGCAGGGTCTGCGGTTTCTGCGTCGCACGTGCCAGGCCCCTCCGTGCATCTTCCATCGCTGCCCCCGAGGCTCCTGGCGGGGCGTCTGGGTCAGGATGGCCCAGGGACGCCGCGGTGACAGGCAGTCCCAGGTCTCGGCAGCTAGCGTGACCGAGGCTGGCTTCCTGCTGCTGCTTCAGAGGTCACCCTGGGGCTGTGCTCCTCGCTGTCCTCCTCTGGGACCCGGGCTGACGGGCGGCCAGCACCGCAGACACTGCATGTCGCAGGGCAGAGAGGAGGAGGAAGAGTGCTGAAGGCTCGCAGCCCTGCAGCCCCAAAAGTGACAGAGGTGATTCCCATGTCTCAGCTCTCAGCCACGATGAATCACACGGTTCCACCAACCACAAGGGAGCCAGGACGTGCCATCTTCCCAGCTGCCCAGAAGATGACAGTGAGAACTATATGGTGTACACACTACTGATGGCTACACATGGGTATTCTTATCCCCATGTTTACAACTGAGAATGTTGAGGCTCAGAGAGGTTAAGAGACTTGCCCAAGGTCACACAGCTACTAAAAAGTACATCCAGGATTCACACCCAGTCCAGTCTGACTCTAGGAACTTGTGTCTCAGCCATTACCGTTTACAAACCCCAAAGTGCGATTCGTTGAACCCTGTTTGTACGTAAGATGAACACATTCAGTGAATCACGCTGGCGAAAGACACCCACATACACACCTCCAGAAAGGGGCGTGCAGCCCCAGGCATTTATGCCTAAATTACACAGTGAACAAGTCCTGCCCCAAATCTGACAGAGCTGGGCCTAAGACGTGCTTCATTTGGCTCACAGAGTATTTTATTTAATTAGAATCTGTTGCCAATAATTAAAAATCAGGAGATTTTACATTTTTTAAAACCATCTTCTTTTGAAAATTCAAACAAAAAGGAAGGTGCAGCAACTCTGGCCTGTGTGCCTCAGCGGGTCAGCGGGCGGGAGGCCGAGCTGGGCTCTGGACGACGGCGGGGCCAGAGGGTCCCTAGCCCAGAGCCCCGCACCAGAGGTGCCCCGCGCCCAGGCCCGAGTGAGGTCAACGGCGGCGCCTGCTGGTGATGGGCGGCATTACAGCTCGGCTCCACTAGACCCTGCAGCCAGCGGCCGTCAGGGCTTGTTCCAAGACCACAGAGCAACACACTTCAAAGTCTTTCCACACTATTTTCAGCCTGAAGTGCATAAATCCTGCTTCTGTACACTCCTCACGAGCACCCATGAAATACACAAGGCAGGAATTAGAATTCCCGTCAGACAGAGGGAGGCGCAGAACAGAGAGGTCGCAGTGGCGTGCCTGAGGGACACAGCGGCCTCTCCAGCAAACAGCTCCAGCTCCCACCCCCTGCCGCCCACCTCCTCGCCGAGGCTGACATCATGGGGGAAACCATGCCCTTCCCTCAACAGCTGTTGCTGCCGCAGTCCGAGACCACAGGGCTGAGCACACCACCAGGCAGGACCAGAGAGGCCGGTATCCCGGCTGGGCGTCTCCATGCCCTAAAAATGGAACGAATTCCTGCGGCCCAGGGATAGCAGATGGGGCGGGTCGCGGAAACAGACGGAGGAGCCCAGAGCCCAGAAGAACATTCCACAGGCCTGAACCACGGCCGCAGGCTGGCCACCACGTTCATACCTTCCACGCCACGCTGCTCCCTGGCCATCTGCCGGGATGTCCCCCGGGGGAGAGGAGCCCCGCTGCGTAATGGAAGCCGAGGAGGCAAATGAGATCCAGCTTGCAGAAATGTGCATCGTGGCCCTCGTAGCTCAAACATCTGTTCCTGAAAGACGAAAACAAGCAGCTCCATCGCGAGGGCCCCTCCTCCCTCGGCCGAGGGCTTCCTTCTGGATGTTGTCAGGCTCGCTGTGCCCAAGGCTTCATGCAAAGGTGCCATGAGATCCAGAAACGCCAAGACACTGCCCTCGGGCCTCCCCCCACCCTGGGAAGACACCCAGGCCTGGACCCTCAGAGCTGGAGAGGAACATGGGAAAGACCCGGCCCCGGCAGGGACCCTCTTCAGAAGTCCCGGGCTGCCCCTCCGCCTCTCCTGCCCTCCCTTTCCAGTTTGCTGTGGGGTTTGGAGAGCCAAGCCCTATTTTTAGGAATGTTTATGCTCCCTCCGCTCCTTCCCCCTCCTTCGCGGCGTCTCTGGAATGAGCCCGGATGGTCCCCTGCGCCGAGCTTTTCCAGCGCGTTGGGCACAGGCCTGGCATGCAGTCTCTTCCCAGATGGAGCTGGGCTCGCGCTTGGGGGAAATGAGTCTTGCGTTCTCCTTGGGTCTCCCCGGCTTCCCGGATTCTCCCGAGTCAGGGCCTGCCTGCAGCTTTGGCTGGGAACGACGCTCCTCGAAGCCGGTTTCCCCAGCGCCATTCCAGACGGGCCGAGAGAAAGGAGGGGTCTCTGGCTGCCAGCAACAATAATGACCCGGGTTAACTGGACCAGGGGGCGTGCAGGGCAGAGGCCAGGGGCGCAACCCTGGGACTCGGCTACCAAGGGTCAAATCTGGACTCCCACACTTACCAGTCATAACACCTGAACACGTACTTCGCCTCTCTGTGCCTCAGTTTCCCCATCTGTAACGTGAAGAGAAGGATGGTAACAGCACTTTCCTGGTTATAAGGAGATGAAACGAGTCTAGGATGTAACAGTGTGTGGCACACAGCAAGCGCTCAATAAATGTCAGCGATGACCTGTCTTAGGAGAGGAAGCCGGCACAGGGGGCCCAGCTCCGGCCCCGCTGAGCCGGGAAGGGCCGGCGTCTGAGACTGTGCATCTGTTGCACAGCCGCAGTTCCGATCGGGTTGGGGCCATCCCGGGGCCAAGGGCGCGCACGGCGCCGGGGCGCTGCGTCCCCCCAAATCATGGTCAGACCCAGGGCCGCTCTCAGCCGGGGCGCAGCGTCCGGTCCTGGAGCCCCGCCGCCCGACGGAAGGTGGCAGCCCTGTCCCCGCCCGACGCGGCCCCTGCTGAGCGACATCTTACGGCGTTTCCACGCGCGGAAACCGGTGGCTCGGTCGGTGTGAACGCAGACGGAGCCCGGGTTTGCAGCCCGGCCGTCGGATTCTCATTTTGCACTTTTCATACATCCGGAGCCTCCAATACAGACGAAGCTCAGCCCCTGAGCCACAGAGGGGCCCGTGGACCCCGGACCGCACATGGTTGGCACACAGCGGCCCCGGTGGCTGAGGCCTGCACTGCCGGCCCGGGGGCTCTGGGGGGCGGGGGGGGCAAGGGGGGGATAGTGGGCTGGGGGCAGCCTCACCCAAGTGGGTCACATGCTTCTCTCCCGCAAGTCACACCCCAACCCCTGCCCCCATCACCGGCTCGTTTACTCTACACGCACCGCCTTGCACACCCCACGGGGCCAGCCACCTGCCCGGCGCTGGGGACGCGGCGGGATCCCCAGGAGGGAGGCAGAGCGGGCCCAAGGCTCCCATCCAAAGGAAGATGACACCGCGCAGGGCAGGGACTCGGGGCCGGAGAGCGAAAACCAAAGGGATGCAGCCGCCCTCGCAGGGGTCACCTAGGAATCAAGAAGAGACGAGAGGCAAGGAACATGCCTCAGTTTCCTCACCTGTACAAAGGGCCTGAGGCTGCTGCAGCTGCCATCTCGGGTGCTCCGAAGGTCCTGCAGCAAGAGCGGGCGGGGGGGGGGGGGGGGGGGGCAGGCAAGAGAGGTCTTATAAACTGCGGAGTGCCACCTGCTGGATCCCTGCGCATCCGCACCTGCCCCTAGGGGAACCCACACTCAGTGCAAACAGCCGTCACCTTCACTCCCCAGCTTCAAACCTCCAGTGCTCCCCATTGTACTTAAAATCCAAACTACGGGGCGCTGCCTGACTGGGGCCCTGTCTGACCCTCCACCCTCATCTCCCTCCAATCCCTCACCATCTCGCTAACTACACTCCAGCCATGCCCACTCACTTCTGAACTGCATGTTGCTGCCTCAGGGCCTTTGCAAATGCAGTTCAGTTCCCAGTTCCTAAAGTGCCCTTTTCCAGATTTCTTCAAATCCTTCAGGAATCAGCACAAACGGTACTTCTCAGAGGACCCTTCTGGAAACACTCTCTCATCTAAGTAGCACCCCCCACAGACACCTCCTCAAGTCATGTCGCTTTCCTGGCCTGGGGGCTCTCTGGAGTTACCTTATTCCTTCACTAGCTGCTCTGCTGTCTACCCCACTAGCAGGTAAGCCGCGAGGGCAGAGACCAGGCCTGCTTGGGCCGTCACTGTTTGCTGAGGCGGCTGACGCTGGTGCTCTAACGGGTCCGAACAGATGCCTTTGGACTGTTTTCGTGCCCCAGCTTTAGTGCACTTTCACGCTCCAAAACCAGTGCCCGCCGGCGTCCTCGGGGAACTGTCCTTGGGCTGCTGGAGCCCGTTTGCCCCCCTGGGACACCCTGTGGCCAGGAATCTTTGTCTCAGCCCCTGGCCTGCGGGATCGGATGCAAAATAACCCCCGAGATATGCGGAGCGTCCTGCACCGCGCGCGCACCAGAGGACAGCGGGAAGGAATGAACGCGCGCGTGCGCACAGCCCTCTCCGAGCGTGGGGCCCCGCAAGCGCCCTGCACACAGTGGGTGTCTGATAAGCGCTTGCTGGGAGCCCGGCATCTGCCGTCTTTCACGGTGGGGGGTCCTCGACCCCGGAGAGGGCGCTCACGCATCCACTTCTGCTCCACCCTCGCGCGGTTCTCAGACCCAGAGACGGCATCTTCGCTCCCGGCTCCTGGACGGGAAACCGAGGCTCAGAGAGGTCGTAGGTTTCCCCAAGGCCACCCCGCGCCTGGCGCCGAGCAGGGATGGGCACGCAGGTAGCCTGCCGCCCAGGCCAGAGAACCCCCCTATCGTGCTAAGGAAGAGCAAACGCCACGTGAGCCCCGTTTTTATTTGAGGGGCGTCACTCTTGCGCACAAGACCCTTGAAAGGAAGGGGTCAAGACTCCTTTGAAAACCTGAATATTACGGAAACGCTTCCTAGAAAAAAAATGCTCGGACACAGGCATAAAATGCGATTTCTTGAGATTACAAGTCCCTGAAGCTGGGCTGTGACCCTAAGTAACGTGTCCCCCCCGACCACCATTTATGGACCACCCGAGAGGCGAGAACGCGGGCCTCCGCGCAGCCGGTGTGCGCAGCTCGCCCCCCAGTGGCCGATCCTGGAATTGCCCCGAAGCCCGGCGCCGCGGCCGCGGAGGGGAGGGATTTTCCCAGCAGCCCCCGGGGGACTTGATGTCAAAATGCGGAAAAGCCGCACGTGGATGTAGGCAAGGGAGGAACCCTGAGACGGGTTACATCTCAGGACGACCTCTCAGGCCACTGCACGGAGAGGGGACCACACGGGACACGCGGGGAGCCAGGAGAGTGGCTGGCCAGCCTGGCAGGGCCCCCAGGGCAGACCCCGCGGCATCCGTCAGAAGGGCTCCGGATCAGCGGGCCTGAACGCAGAGTCCCCACGCCCGAACCATCGCGCGCGGCCACCGGCTCCCCTGAGCTCCACGCTGACCCCGCCGGGCAGGTATTACATCATTCCCATCTTCTCTCAGAGGAGGAAAGCCACCGCCGTGACGTCACTCAGTGCGTGTGAGCGCTCGATAAATATCGGTGGAAAGAATGGCCGTCTGTGCGGGCAGAGGAATGCCGAGCGATGAGAATAATGGTCTTGGTTAAGCATCTTCCAGTCTCGGGCACAATGGCAGGTGCTGGGGGTTACATTACAGGCCCTTGGGGCTGGGGACTACAGCAACTGGAGTTAGGATTTCTAATATTCTAGAACATTCTAGCCTCATCTAGGGTACAGTTACAGTGCCTCAGAAATTCCAAGACAGGGAAAAGCTGAGTGAGCAGAAGCAATCAGGGGGGCTGCCTGGAGGAGGGGGCATGGCTGGAATTGAGCCTTTGATGATGGTGAGGACTGAAAGGAGGGAAACCTTCCACACAGGAGTCACAGTTATCCCACAAGCAGAGCGGGAAGATGGGGGAGTCGGGACACGATAAGGGACAGGGCAGAGTCCCTGAATGCGGCAGACCTAGCGGTACCTGCATGAACACCTTTAACAGCGATGTATTTGTTTTAACAGATACTGGACTCGCCCATTGGACCCACAAGTTCAGATACAGCTGCTTTTCTTTGAAAAGAAAATTCTTTAAGTGAAACAAGCAAGTCAAATTAAAGAAAAATATTAAGTTGGTGGAGTCCCACAGTAGGGGCGGTTGGAGTGTAGGGTGAGGGCCTGGGCAGGAGGCCTCAGAGTCAGAGACACTCCTGAGGGCTCTTTCGGCAGACGCCACGCTGACGCAGTGTCCCTTAGGGTGTCCGCAGCCGTCCTTCCAGCCGTGGGCCGGAGGGCAGTTTCCTCTCTGAGCCCCGGATGAAGGAGTGGCGGGGTTTAGAGACCAAGGTTGTACCAAAACCAATCAGTTTGAACCTTACAAAGATGCTCAGAGGCGAGATGTGCACATAGCGAGGCACGCAGAGGGCACATTCAGCGCTTCTGTCCTCTGTCCCCTTGGGACATACCTGCACACACACACACACACACACACCCCAGAATGTTTCATGGGGATTTTTTGGGTTTTTTTCTTCATGAGCTGGTAGAGTTGAATGCAAAAGTCAGAAATGTCCCTAATGAGGCTCCCACCCAGGGAGGTCACTAGTGATCTGCCGAACGCCAGGGACCGCAACGCTCAGGAACAGACAAGGGTTTACGGGGACCACCTTTTGGGCCTGGAGCCGTGAGCTTTGGCCCGCCATCTCCCTGAGAGCAGGCCCAGGCCCCAGGGGCCGGCCCCCTGCCCCGTCACCAGGCCCCTGGCCTCTGCAGCAGGCAGATGCAGCTCCCCCACCCCCCAGCCCCACCAGGGGGACACCCCAAATACTGGTTTCGAGAACGAATCTGGAGATTGCGTGATCCTTTTGCAAGTAAGGGGTTTCCACTTTGCTGCTCTCTGCAGAAGTGAAGGAAGGTCGGCTGACAGATGAGTGACACTGCTTGGTGATGACAGGTCACCACCCGATTTTTTCCCTCCACTCAGGAGTTAAGAACTGAGTGCCCTTGCTATAGGCACATTCCTTCCGCTCCTGGCTACTTATTTGTGTAAACAAGGCTCCTCTATCTTAAATCTACAAAAATCAGAACACAGCTGCTGCCATTGTCTCATTCTGGCAGGAAGCGTAGTCGTTCGTGGGTACGGGGTGGAGGGGGCGTCCTCCTCATCTCATCGTGAGATGTGTTTCCCAGCAAACAAAAACCCCAGCAAGATACCCCTATGAATGATTAAAATTTTAAAAACTGAAAATACCAAAGTGCCGGCCAGCACGCAGAGCCACCTCTCTGGCAGGAGCGCAGGACGGCACAGCCCCCGTGAGACTCTGGCAGTTTCCATGGGACCCAGCACTCCCAGCCGAGGCATTTCACCCATGACAAAGGAGAGTATGTGCACGTCACTGTTGGTAGCAGTCTGTACTCGTAATCGCCCCAAACTGGAAACACTTGAAATGTCCTTCAACTCGTGAATGGTTAACAACCTACGGTAAATGCAGGCCATGAATGCTTCTCGGCAATGGGAAGAAACCACTAGGGTCCAGGCGGCCGCTGGTATGCATCTGAGACAAGACGCTGGGGAAAGCAGCCAGTCTCTGAAGGCTTCATGCTGTACGATTCCGTTTTTGTGACTTTCTGGAAAAGGCACAGCTCTCTGGTCGCCAGATGTGAGGTCCTCTGGCAGGGTTTTACGACGGGGGGAGCGGGACACGTGGAGGGAGGATGGCCTCCCTCTGTGTCTTGGCTGTTGGTGGTCACTCCGATCTATATGTGTTACAATGCTTAGAACTGGAGACACACACCAACTCTATCCATTTAAAGATATATAAGATACATACAAGAAGGAGATACATTCCAACAAAGTTTATTTCTTTGATATATAACAAAATGTGAAACATGTCGATACCGCTGATCAATTGTGTACCCAGCGTGGAATGGCCGTCCAGACCGGAAAACATTTAACCTTTATGGTTACGTGAAAAAATCAAAACATCCGTTCAACTCGAACAGATATCCATGTTGCAGAGATGTTCAATAGAATGATTAATAAAACTTAAAGGCACAGATTATGTAACATTTAGCTAAAATTCTAGGGGAGAAGAAGGAAATACACGTTCAAGGGGGGAAGGCTAAAACTTCTGACTACGAGAGCTTGTTCGTGTATTTTTTTAAATTTCTGTTGAGTGTCAGCTCGCCGTCATATCTAGAGCTCATTGGGTCCATTTCCAAGAGCGAGGACATGGTTTTATTTCAAAACTTCAATGACGACAATATGCAGGAAATTCATCCTTTGCAACTATTTACACGTGAGAGAGGTTTTTGATGTCAACACTCCTGGGGGCGGGCGTGCCAGGCACAGAGGATCAGACCCAGGGCAGCCTCGAGCCCAAATCTGGGGAAGTCGTGGGTCCACCTGCCACCACCTTGAGGACCCAGCTCCTGCCCCGTCTTCCGTGGCGTCATGGTGTCCCTGACTGTGGCAGGGTCATTTGGAAATGTCCAGTAAGGAGAAAAAGGCTTGCCCAGTGACGGTGTGTCCCCCTCCGTATGCACCCGAGAGAAACTCGTCCGAGGGCGTTTCAGTCACCGACACATCCCGACTCCTGGGGCCGCCCCTGTGAGTCACAGGTGCTCAGCGTTCACTGAAGAAAGGAAAGGACGCTGTGTCGCAAGAGGGGAAAACCAGAAACGGCTCAGAGCCCACCGAGGGGGGAATGCATCAGCACCTGCAGCTGACCACACGGCCGTCAGAGAGCCAGGGGCTCAGCACGCAGGAACAGGGAGCAACGTTCCAAGACAGCAACACATGAACAGTGGGCAACTGGGGTGGAAAAAACCAAGAATGACAAATCCTAACAGATAATAATAACGACGGCAAACTTATGTGGCCCCTGCCAGGTGCCAGCCATGTTCTGAGAGCATTTCGTGTGTCAATTCGCTGGTGCTATTATCTCCATTTCAGAGGTGGAGAAACTGAGGCACAGAGCCGTCGAGTGACTTGCCCAAAGTCACAAAGCCAGTAACAGGCAGAGCTTAGATTCAAACCCAGGCCATTCCCCTCACCCACTTCTCTCTTCGCCGTTTTTGTAACAAGAAAAAGCGAGAGGTCAGGGCGGCACTAGGTGTGTCCTGCAGGCACGTCGATGTGTGTGTCAGTGCATGGACAGCGGCCTGGCGGGCTCCAGGCCGTGGGCCAGGGGCTTACCCTGGGGCTGGGGCCACGGTCACGAGGACCCACTCTTTCTAGACAAGACGTGCATTCCTGCGGGATTGATCTGAAACGCTAAACGTACACAAGCTCAGGGTTTTAGAACAGCACGCAGCCCGTCCGTGACACCCTTGCGGCAGCCGCCAGAAAGGAGCTGCTGACCACGGAGAGAAGGGCCCAGAACTCCTGAGGAAGCCCCCCCCCCCCCCCAGCAAACAGGCTGTCACAGACGTAAGCGGTCACTTTTTTAAAAGGTTTATTACTTCAATATTGCATTATTTTTAAAAGAAGATAAAACTCATTTTTCTTCCAGTAGAAAAGAGACAGAGGCTTCCGCAGAGACCAGGATCGGGGTTCCCACCCGCCCAGACCCCGAGCTGCCGGCCCCTAAATGCTTGGGGCCCCGGGGGACAGTCGGGACAGAGCCCCCTGCCACGCAGCTGGGGACGGCCAGCTCAGGACAGGATGATGTCAGTTTAGCTGGAGAGGGACCCAGACACCACACGGACGCCTGGGGGACATCAGGGGGACCCAGGCCTGCAGGGGGCCCCCAGTGACGCAGCCCCGCTCAGCTGGTTGGTTTTGGGAGGCCCGGGTGAAGGGGCTTGCCCCCACCGGGACGGGCGGACAGCGGGTCCCAGCTGGATGCTGAGCCCAAGCCCCCTGCCCACCTGGCTTTGGCACAAGAAGTCTGCACCCCTGGGTGGATGTCGGGACAGGAGCCAGCCCCTCGGAGGAAAAGCGGGGTCCCCGTGGGTGGGCCACCAAGAGGGGCTGCAGTGTTTTGAGACTGATGGAGAGGACGACTGGGGAGAGATGGTGTGAGCTGTCAAGAGCTCCCCCCAGGGAGGGGACCCAGTGCCCACAGCACCTGTGGCCGTGTCTGGGGGTCACTTGGAGAGAAGGTTCCGGAACAGTCCTTGTTGATGAGGCTCTCCCTGAGTCCTCTCAGCAGCAGCTCCATCCCTGAGCTTCTGCATACACCTGTGCACGCGTGTGTCCATGTGCTGGGGGATGTGTAGCGTGTGGACATGCGTGTGGCAGTGGGGGGCTCAGGCCCTGGGACTGGGGGCTGTCCGCGGAGACTCCTGAAGAAGCGGGGTGCGGGGGCCGGGGAGCTGTTCTGGCTGAGCCGCCAGGCTGGGCGAGCTCACGGCATCTTTGCAACCCTGTGGAGAAACGGGGAGCTGATGACTGGGCCCAGCCCCCGAGCCCCACCCGCACCGCACCCGCAGAGACGCCCACCCGTCCCCGTCAGCAGCACGTCCATCAAGCAGACGACCGAGCTGGAGGGGCCTGCAGACTCAGGGTGCAGTGACGAAGGCCCTCACCTCCAGAACACCACTCGCCCTGCCCCCACCCCATTTAGAGATCGGGAAACTGAGGACCAAAGGGACTTGCCTAAAACACCGAGACAGGCAGAACAAGGGGTCCAGGGCTTATGTGCAACACCGTTAACCCAGAGCCACTGGAAACCACCTAAGTGCCCATGGGTAAGAGCGGGCACAAGACGGTACTTGACATGGACAGCGGTCACCCACCGAAAAGTAAGGGGGAGGCAGCGCAGAGGGACACACACCCTGTGACAACACTCGGGCGGTTTTTAAATTATCCATTGTCCACGGATAGTGTATACAGATTTAGAGGGGAAAATCCACACCGAATTCCCGAGAGGCTGCCTCTGGGGAGCGGGGGAGGGGAGTGCCTTGGCGAGAAGGGCAAAGGTCACACTGGGAAGCAGTGGAACAGGGTGAAAATTAATATTAAAAATGTTAACACAACGTTGTTGAGTTTGGGAAGAGGGAACTCAGATATTGTCACTTATCCGGTTTCAAGTTTTTTTAAATTTCTCAAAAAAAATGTTTAAAGACAGCAGAGATGGTAAGAATGGGGAGCAGCTCTTCACCCCCCCCCCCCCCCCCCCCCCCCCCCGGTGAAGAAGGGAGAGGCCTCCACGCCCCCACAGCTGTGGCTGGGAAGCCCCAAGTGCCCCCACGGCCCTACCGCCCACTCTCGACTTGCTCACAGCCCCGCGGGCCTGCTCCACCCCAGGGCAGGACAGGGGCGGCTCCTGGCTCCTCTCCCTCTGGGATGGACACCAGGCTTCCTGGATGGAGCCAGGTTCAAGCCCAGGGCAAGGGGGAGGCCAGGCCAGAGTGACACCAGCCCCCATCCCCACCACCACACGGAGGCAGCATGGGACACCCGGGGGGCCAGGATCTCAGCCACGTGGGCAGAGAGCCACGATTCAAGAAAGCCTCGCTAAAAGCAAAAAGGGGAAACTGCTTTCCCAACAAAGACACACGTAACAGACCCTCAAGGAACCAGAAGGGGAAGCAGATTCCTCCTCCTCCTGTTCCCTTCCACTTTTGTTCAAATGAGGAATGAGGACTTGGAATGGGAGAAAGATGAATGAGAAGGTAAGAAAGGTCCAGAAACACTTCCCTGAAGGGCTGCCCTGTACAGTTGTCCAGGCTGTTCACTGTACAAGGGCACTCAGCTAAGGGGACGGCAAATGGGTTGTCAAACTCTGCCAAGCTCTCTGACCTAGAGCTGGCCATGTCTGCACAGAGGGCTCTTTTTCTTACTCACATAAAAATACCCCTCCTGGCTAGTGGAGGCCCCATTTCCTGTCTTCTCTCGAGACAGGCAGCCCCTCACAGCCACCGCCATGCTCAGGAGCAGGGCAAGGTGTGGGGCCCAGGCCAAGACTCAGCACGGGCTGGAGGCCGCCCTGCGGGCTTCTGGGGCTCCAGGACCTCTGGCCACTCCTCCTCCCAAAGTCTACAGGACACGACAGGACACTGACTGCATCCCCAAGGGCACAGGACCGGGGGAGGGGTCAGCTGGGCTGGAGGCTGAGCAGAAGGCAGAGCTGTAGAATCTCTTTGGGTCAAAAGCTTCCCTAATAACTTGACAATTGGATTCTGCTGGCAAAATAGAGAGAAGACCCCCGCTTTGTCTCTGTTTTATGTGAGGAGGGGTAGGACATCCTGGCTGTGTCCAGGGAGGTGCCGCCATGGGGCTCTGACGTCAGAACCATCAGCTCTATCTGTGCAACGAACCCCCTTCTCTATGCCTGGGGACCCTGCCCCTGCACCCTGAGAACAGCACACAAGTTTCTGCAGAAGGCAGTCATAGCTGGAAGGGGGAAGGGTGCCCACGGGGCTGACTGCACCCAACAAGGCGTCCCAGAGGAATTCCTGGGGGCAGGAAGGAAAGGGGGCTTGTCTCCAGCTAGGATGCCCTGCCCCCAAGCCCTAGGACCACAGTCAGGCAGGAAGAGCCCCCGGAGCCTGGCTGGGAGCACAACTCTCCCTCCTCCTCCTCTCTCTCCTCCTCTCTCTCCTCCTCCTCCTCCTTGCAGGACCAGCAGGCAGGCAAACACACCGCGCTCATCATTTTGCCTTTTCTCTTTTATTTCCTCCTCCAGCTGGCGATGGAAGTGACTGGAGGCAGCCGACTGGCCCCAGGTGCGGGCTCGCGGCCTCACCTCGCTCTGTGGCTCCCGAGAAAGTTCTTTAAGCCCAAGCAGGCCCAGCCCCAGAAGCTCGCCGGGGCGGCACAATTTTCAGAAACCAAAATAACAGCTACTATCAGAGGCACAGGCACAGAGGGACTCTTCCCAGCCCAGCCCCAAATCGTGGGGCCTGGAGCTCCGCCTGTCTGGGGCCCCCGTCCCCCAACACTCGGCTCTCCTAGGACCTCAGACCTGCAGGCACCCCGTCGCGGAGAGGGCGGACCCCAGAGGGCACTGGCCTACTCCTCCCGCAGGTGCGTTGCCAGAGAAAACGAGGACGTCCAGTTAAATTTGAATTTCAGGTCAACAACGAACAGGTTTTCAGTACAAGCACGTCCCGATAATTGCATGGAACACACTTAGGCTACAAATTACTCACTGTCCCCCTGAAATTCAAATTTAACTGGACATCCTTTTGCTGTTGTTTCTTGGTTTTGTTGCTTGTTTTTGTTCAATCTGGCAACCCTACCCCCAGGTCCAGTCCTGGATATACAGTTGGTGCTCAATCGATGCCTAAATTCTTTTTTCTCGATCTGTCATCCCAGATTTATTTAGACCAATCTACGTGAGAATCCCCTTTAGGTCCATTAAAATATGGACTCCTGGGGCCCCATCCATGATTCTATTCCAGGAGGTCCAGCGGGAGGTCCAGGGACCAGCATTTTTAGCAAATTTCCCCCGGAGGGGTCTATCGCACCAAAGGGTTGAGGAGCCCCTGGCCTAAACCTGGCTCCCGCCTTTCTAAGGCGGCCTTGCAAATAAGACAGCAGCCCACAGAACACTAGTCACCCTCCGTCTCCGAGATGCTGGAATCAGAGGAGCTGCATTCACTCCGATCCTAAGAAGGGCGGTTTCTCCCAAGGGGAAACACACCAATGCGTTTCCGGTCTGCAGACACGCGCAGGGCACTCCGGGCTGAAGAAGCGTGTGAGACCCCGAGTGCTGCGAGCCGCCCGCGTTCTACTCGCTACGGGAGGGGGCGGGGAGGCGGGGGTTACCTGGTACCCACCTACAGTCTTGCTTCGTGCAGCACAGTTCCCTTGGGAGCTGATGTCATCAGGGTTTCAGAATAGGCCTGAGTGGCCTCCTTATCCTTTGAGCCCTTTTTACTACCACTCCAAAACAAATAGCATTTCTCCTAGAAGATAACCAAGCTAATTTATAGTTGACATTGCAGCCAGATACAGAAGGTTTCACGCGGTTCTTCCGTTTTCGAAGAGCAAAGAGCAGAATGGTGGGGTCCAACACCGGTCAGGGCGGCGTTGGCTGCGGTGGGGGGCGTGGTGTTGCCCTTTCCCAGAGACAGAAATACACGTGTCTTCAGGAATCACGCTTGGTCGGACGGACAGGTCAAGCTGAGAGGGGTTTGTCCACCTGAAAATTCCGGCTGCAGAGAGGAGTGGAGGCGGGAGGGCCTGGCAGGCGCCGCAGGGGGCCCCTTACCAATCGGTCTCACGCTCTCCGTCCGGGGAGCTAGCCGCTAGCCGGAAGCAGGTGTCGTTTTAAATCCACCAGAAAAGGGGTTTTTCTTTTAAAAGACTTTTGGGTTTGTTTTAAAGAATGACTGGAGAAGAAAAATTTCTCCGAAGAGAAATTAAAAGACATGGAGTTCACCAGCATGCGATACTTCTTTTTTAAAATCAGGACAAATTTGTAAAAACACCTAAGGCCTAACCTCCGCTAAGGCAAAAAATACAGGACGGGGTCAACTGCAGTCACTTGGCCTCCCAGGAACCCATGGGGAGGGAGCCTGGACCAGCCTCAGTTTACCACACGGTTCCGGCTGGATTGGGGTGGCACAGATCCGGGGGGAGGCAGGCAGCCCGCACCTGACTCTCCTCTCCCTCCCACTCCAATGGAGGATTAGGAGAGAGAGCAGAGGGAGCAGAGGCGAGCGGGCCTCCTCCCCGGGCCCCGCCCCTCACCAGCCGTCCCGGGGTCCCCATGTGACCGAGAGTGTCTCCACCAGTGGAACCCTCCGTGATGCTCTGCCCAGGAAGGCATCCATGGGCTGGGAGCTTTGGCCTCTGGTCCTTTCTGCCCTCCCAGCATAACTCAGTCCAAAACTGTAAGGAACTCCCTTCTGTTCCCTGAGTGACAGCCCTGCTCGGCCCGGCTCTCCCTGGGCCAGTGACAGAGGACAGGCCAGCCCACAGGCTGGTTGCACCCAAGTCCAGGGGCTCAAACGCCAGAAGCAGTGAGTGACGGAAGGTGGCGGGCCCTTGCACCAGTGCAAACATTTTCCCCACAGGATGGGGAATTCAGAAGGAAAACTGGGTTCATTTTAAGGGTCGGAAAGCCCAGGTGAAGAGCCCGGCGGGTTTACCATCGCCCCAGCGAGCATGCAAGCAAGTGAGCAAGCGGCCTCGGAGAGAGGGGAGAGGGGCTGTGTGCCCAAGCTGCAGCAGAAGGCAGGCGTGAGGGACGGCCGGGGGCAGCGGGGAGCCGGGAGCCCCCCAAGGCTCAGCCTGTGGCCCCGGGGCGACCCAGGTGGGGCCAGAGGGTGGCTTCCGGGTTCAGGATTTCAAAACAGCTTTTCATGACTCCCCGCCATTGGACGGTGTCCCCACCCCACCATGTAGCTGCTCCCCCATCCCCACCGCCCCTGGAGCCCCGCGGTCACAGGCTGTCACCGTGTGACTGCAGTCACTTGCTTATAGTCTGTCCCGCCCCCTGCTCTCCAGATCTCATGTTCTAGTCATTTCTGTATCCCTCAAGCTGTGCACGGTGCCTCGCAAAAAATGAGTTGTGAGGGTGCGTCAGTGAATGCATGAATGCGTGAGTGAGCGACACCGAGTCAAGAAGGAGGGTTTGCTGTCACCCTCGTCTTCCTGCCCCTAAAAGCTGGATGTCCCAGGGCCGGGTCTTCAGCCTTCTCCATCTGTGCTCCCTTCCTGAAAAACCTGCTCCCCTCCTGGTCCGAGCCACCAGCCTCACTCACCTGGTCCCCCTGCTTCTGCCTCTATCCACCATATCTAATCGCTACACATTAGCTGACCCAGTCACTCCTCTCCTTACAAACCTCCAACAGCTTCCTGTCACCCCCGGAATCACTTCCAAGCTGCTCACCCTGAGTAACAGGGCCGGGCATGACCTGCCCCTGTCTCTCACATGACCCCTCCTCGTCCCCCCTCACCATGCTCACTCCTCTCCAGCCACCCTGGCCCTGCAGGATCCTCTGCATGCCTTGCCCATCCCTGCCTCAGGGCCTTTGCACTGGCCATGCCTTCACCTGGTGCACTCTTTCCATGACTGTACTCTAAGCATTCACATCGAAGCTTAAATTGTACCTCTTCAGAGAAGCCTGTCCTAACACTCTTTCTCTCCTTGTCCCCAGCCCCCTTGGACACTGCGCTGTCCAGTCTGGTAGCCACAAAACGGCTGGAAAGCTTTTGGAATGGAGTGAGTCCAAATCAAGACCTGCTGTAAGTGTAAAATACACACTGGATTTCAAAGACTTAACACGAAAAAAATACTGTATTTATATGTTTTATATTGATTATATGTTAAGATGGTCATATTTGGTATATATTTGAGTTAAATAAAATACGTGATTAAAAATTAACTTTCTACTTAACATGGTTATTAGAAAATTTAAAATCACACACGTAGCTCGCACTGTTTTTCTGTTGGACAGCACTGCCCTAGCCCTTCTCGTTTTCTATCATCTTTATCACAGCGAAATTATCTTTGCTGTTTATTGCCTTGGTTTTCATCTGCTCCTGACTAGAATGCCAGCCCCCGTGCTCCCCGGAGCAGGGTCTGCGTCTGACAGAGCATGCCCCATGCTGACGGAGCCTGGCACCCAGCAGGTGCTGACTTGATGGACAAACCATTCAATTACCAGGTCCCGTTACCCAAAATGCACCCACAGCCCCTCCGAGGGAGGGTCCCCAGGCCTCCCAGAACAGGCAGAGAAGTGGCAACGCAGGACGTAAGAGATGCAAGGATGGAGGAAGCTCCCTGGCCCCAGGCAGACCCGGGCCCACCGCCCCAGGTGGGCTCCAGGCGGAGGGAGACGGCAGGCACGGCAGGAAGGGACGGCCAGGGGATCAGAGCCCAGCTCCCCGCTCCCCCAGCAGGCAAGCAGTGGGCCGCTCGGCCCGGGCCACGCTCCGGCCACCACCTACTTGGCTGCGGATTTGGTAGACGATGGGGACGAGCAGCAGGACGCAGCCCAGGGCGAGCAGGACGTACTGGGCGTAGTGCAGCACCTTGGGCAGCAACACCAGCTGGCTGTAGAAGGACTGGAGGGTCTTACCCTCCATGGCTCCACTCTGGGGAGGGAGAAGGACAGACGGATGGCTGCGGCACACGCTGTGGGCCCGGGGTGCAGACGCCACCCCACGCTGCATCCCTCTGTCCCCCCCACCCCCTCTCCATCTCAAGCCCACCGGCCAAAGCATGGGATGGAGCCTGAGGATGCTTCTTCCTCCAGGCCCACACAACCAAACTACGTTTCCCAGACTCCCTTGCAGTGGACCATGTGACCATGTTCTAGCCAATGGGACGTGGGCACAGTGATGCCACATCTTCCATGCCTGGCCCATAAAAACCTCCCACAGGCCTTGCTCCATCTCTTTCCCAGCTCCCTGAATGGAGACGGACTCTGAGGCTCTCAGGAGGGCAGGACCAAGAGCCGGGAGGAGCCTGGATGTCCCTGCATGACTGCGTGGAACAGGGCTCCCACCAGCCCACATCAGACAGTGACATTCGGGGGCCATCTGTCCTGGCTGTTAGCTCACATGACTTAGAACGAGCTGGGCTGGAAGGAACCCTGAAAGCTGGGAGAAAGGGAAGTTCAAGTGAAAAGCTGACACCCCGAAAACCAACTTCCCTTTGTCCCAGGAGATGTGGTCAAGCACATTCACAAACTGTCCTACACCCTGGGCTGGGGCTTTGCGTTCCAACAGCTTCTGTCCCCCCAACTCAAGGGACCCTGCAGCTCGGGGGTATCTGACACGAGGCTTGCAGAGTGTGAAGTTTCCATGGATTGTTCTAGTCACGCAGTCCGGCCTTCCCCCTCCGCCAACGGCCCCCTGCCTCGCGTGCCCACACCGGCCCCTCGCTCGGTACCAGACACCACGCCCTCGGGCATCGGCACCCGGGCAGGGGGCGCAGGGCGGCCTTACCTCTCCAAACCACAGCAGCGGCAGGACCACCGGCTGGATGCTCCCGGTTTGTCTGGAAATAGCGGGAAGTTCTGTGAGGCTCTCACATCAGACACCTTGGACAGGGGACGGGGGACGGTAAACGCCAGGGTCAGGCGGGATTCGACTGTGTAACGACTTGATGGCTGGGGGCTTGAGCAATGGGCGTTTCCCGGAGGGAGCAACGGGACAATCGGGCAATAGCTTTTTAAATTAAAAACTCATGTCTCCTATGGGGTGGGGGCTGCATTCGTTCCCTTTAGAAATAGAGCCCCAGTTTTATTCAGGATGGCAACGCGCCCAGCTGAGAAACAACCTGGTGGATGCTGACCACCTGCTGTCCTTCGGGAAGTCTGGGATGCGGGCATGTGCCAGGCAGAGGGGCCGACGTGACCAGCCCCCACTAAACACCCCGGGCGCTGTCTCCACTGGGCTTCCCTGGTAGGCAACACTTCACACGCATTGTCACAGCTCATTGCTGGAGGAATTCAGTGCATCTGTGCGACTCCCCTGGGAGAAGGTTCTGGAAGCCTGTGCCTGGTCCCCCCAGATGCCACCCCACGTGCCTTTTCCCCTGCTGATTTTGCTTTAATCCTTTCCTGTGATAAATCACAGCCATGAGTACGAGTCCTCTGAGTCTCCCCGGTGAACCATCGAACCTGCGAGTGGTCTTGGGGACCCCCGACACGGCCACTTACTGCCAGCTGCGTGACCCTGAGCAGGCTGCAGGCCCTCTCTGAGCCTCCTCTGTACAATGGGATGATAAGGGAGCTCCTCACAGGGCTCCGGGGAGGGCTGCATGCCGGAACGAATGGGAGCAAGTGCTTAGAGGGAACCAGCACATGAGAAGGGGCTGACGCTCATTATTGTTGTTCTGAGGTCAAACACCAGCCAACAGAGGGACACACAAAGTTCTATAATGTCACCATTCGTGGGTCTGATTAAAGAAGGCACAGCCTCACAGGGGGGAGATGGAACTCACTCGGGGCTCGGGGACCAGAGCCAGAACAAAAGGCACAAATCCTCCATCACGATTCTCAAAAATCTCTTGGGCCACCCATCAAGCAAGAGGGTCGTGCAGTGGAAAGAATTTACCCAGCATCTCGCACGGAGGAGACACCGGGTCTCTCCAGCCCCTTTTATCTGAGTTTGTAAGAACTGATGTAAACTGAATGCAAATAGCACGGAACTCTGTTGCCTTTATCTGGTGAGCAAACAGCAGGAAAGTTCCCGGACAAGTCACTCTGCTTCGGGGGCTGCGTCTCCGGACCTCTCCCACGTGGGTCCTCACGCTTGGGGACGGAGCTGAGTGCTGCTGCAGGGCCAGCTCCCTGGAGGCCACCGCTCCGGCCCACGGGGGCGGCCGGTCAGCTGTGCAGCCCCTGTTCTGAACAGACGGGGACGCAGAGCCCAGAGAGGTCAGCCTAGTGGCTAGAGGCCACCAACAGGCAGAATCCAGGCTCCCGGGCGTCCTGCCGGCGTGAGGAGCATTTGTCAAGTGTTTGAATTTGCTCCCAACAGTGATAACTGAGAGAGCTTCTGTTAAAATCCAAATTTTGAAGAAGGCATTTGAAAGCGCATAGGATGTGGCCACGCTGGGCCCGCGCTCCCCTGGTGCCAGGCGGGGGTTGGCTCTCAGACCCTGCGCCCAACCTGCCCTGCGGCTCTGGCTAAGTCACCTGCCGTCACTGGTGCGGCTGAGTTAGCCGATCAGGTGGCGAGGGACGTGGGCTCAGAGCTCGAGCCTGGGCAGCAGACGCTTAGCGCACGCATGGGCCGTGTCACCGCCCACAAGTCCTTCAAGGACCAGCCCTTCAAGCAGCCTCCATACGGGCAACTGAAGAGCCCGGGTGGGCACCGAGGGGACGAGTCTGCCCTGGTGACACCCTGCGGCTCTCAGACGCTGTTATTCTTTCCAGCTGGGAGACGTTTTGTGAAGCTGAATAGATGCTCGCATGCCTGCATCCCGGGAATCTTTCCTGGGGAATTGCTTTTTTAATGAAACTATTTCAAATATCCTAAGAAGGACAGACCCCGACGAAGAGCCACTCTGCACCCGCCCTCACCAGCCGCATCGAACGTCCTGCTGTCACAGGAGTCGGCGAGGATGTGCAGAGCTGGGCCATCTACTCCGCCAGCGGGAACCTAAGATGCTGCAGCCGCTGCGGCAAACTATCTGGTGCTTCCTTCAACCGGTAAACAGAGCCCCGCACGAGGCAGCACCCCCACCCCCAGGTGCACACGCAGAGAAGCGAGAGCACGTGTCCACGGGAAACTCGTGCACGACTGCTCACAGCCGCATTATTCACAACGGCCAAAATGTGGCAGCCACCCAAACGCCCATCCACTGACGCATCAAACAGGGTTCATCCACACAGTGCAGTAGGATCCAGCCTTAAAAAGGGGTGAAGCACCAACAGATGCTACAGGCTGGGGGACTCTGGGAACACGATGCTGGGTGACAGGAGCCAGACACACAAGGCCACACAGTGTCCGAGTCCGTTGATGCGAAGGGTCCAGAGCAGGCAAACCCACAGAGACAGAGAGGAGGGGTTGCCCAGGGCTGAGGCAGACGGGGAGCGACTGCTAACGGGCACGGGGATGCTTTTTGGGGTGGACAGAAATGTTCTACAAATGGCTGTGGTGATGGCTGCACGACTGTGAACAGACCGCAAATCACTGAACTGTGCTTTTTATTTTTTTTATTTTGGGAGGAAGACTGGCCCTGAGCTAACATCTGTGCCCACCTTCCTCTATGTCGTATGCGGGACGCCTCCACAGCGTGGCTTGATGAGCCGTGTGTGGGTCTGCGCCCAGGAACGAACCCGCAAACCCCAGCCACCGAAGCGGAGCACCCGAACCTAACCACTGTGCCACCGGGCTGGCACCATCTAACTGTACATTTTAAAAGGGTGACTTTTATAGAATGTGAATTAAACCTTGATAAAGTCCTTATTCAAAAACTCGAGCAGGGGCTGGCTCAGTGGCACAGTGGTTAAGTTCACACACTCCACTTCAGCAGCCCGGGGTTTGCAGTTTGATCCCAGACGTGGGTCTCCACACGGCTCATCGGCCATGCTGTGGCAGTGTCCCACATACAAAAGAGAGGAAGACTGGCAACAGACTTTAGCTCAGGGCCAATCTTCTTCACCAAAAAAAATAAATAAATAATGAAGCAAATCAGTGCTTATAAAATTCCTTCCACAAAGCAAAGTGTGGCACGTAAGAACCTGTTTGCTAAGTTTCCGTCATCAAATGCTTGGTTCTGCCAGGGTTTAATTTTTGCTACTCTGCTGAGTGGGAACCAGCTGGGATGGGAGATTCTGGCTCATCCAGGGGACAAATGTTAAGAAAGAAAAAGGGGATTCTGGGGTAGGGGTGTCAGGATGTGGGTCGGGCCTCAGCCCAGAGCTGAGACTCCCCTCAGGGGGACGATGGGCAGGGACTGGACCCCACATCCAGTAGGACATCTCCCTCCCCCACGTGCTGGATTCCCGAGGCGGCCGCTGGCGTCCCGAGTCTCTGGTCTCTGAAGGAGGGGGGCAGCCCAGCTCCCGGACCCCACTCACCCGATGCCTCTGATGGCCTTCATGTACAGGCTCAGCTGCAGCTTCACGGAGCAGTTCATGGGGATTCCTGTGACCTGCGGCAGGAAGCACAGGGAGGCACTCAAGAGGGGGCGTCCCAGCCCAGCCGCCCCACACTGCGGGCGGGCTCCTCTGCCGCCCCCCAGCCCTGTGGGGAAACCCAAGCTCCCCCCGCCCCTCTTCGTCCACGCCCTGGAGGGGTCCCCTCTGGGGAGCAAGCCTCCCTCTGGAGGGAAACAGTTAACCCTTTTCTTGTCCGTCTGTCTGTCCTCCGTCCTCTTGCGACAACACTTCCCCAAGGGCAGAGCAATGCTTTTAGTCATTGCCCTCTCCCCCTTCCACATCCAGTAACCAGTAAAGCAGATCTGCAGGCCGGGGCAGTCTCTTCCCACTCAGAGAAAGGTGAGGCGGGCGTGGTCTGCACTCTCTCCAACCCGCCCCCTTGAACTCCGAACCCCGCCGGGAACAGAGCCGGCCTCAGGGACGCACGCGGTGATGCATTTCCCACAGGCCTAACAATGTCTTTTTCTTTATGTTTATTTTTATGGCTGCCTTCCTTTTTCTGGAGAATTTTGGGATTTCCCATTTGAAGTAGTGATAGAAAGCTTCCTTTTGCAGAAATCTGTTTTTAATGAGACCGTTTTTTTAAACAATAAATGACAGGAGAAGTGACACGCACACAGGACCAAAATCAGGAAGGTGGTTCTGGAACGAAGCCAGGAAATCAGACCGGAAAGGAGCCCGGGTTTGGGGTCGGAGGACCCCGCCGGCTGCCTCTCAGCTGAACCGGCTGCCTCATCTGGGAAATGCAGACCATCCCGCCTGCCTCACCATCCTGCCGGGGAAATAAGGGACAGGCCAGCCGCCGTGGGGCCGTAACTGCTTGAGTCTCCCGCAGGCCAGCGGGAAGGCCGTCGTGCCCACTGGAGCCGGACTCCAGAGCCCGTCCGGGCCAGGGGCACAGAAGCCGTCAAAGATCGAGCTGCCCGAGCGGGGAGAGCGGAGCAGCTGGTGGGGAGGGGGGCCCAGGGGCAGGAGGGCTCACCCACTCCTTAGACAGGCCTGCTGGTGGGGCCGGGCCTGGTGGCCCCTGGGACCCTGGTCTGCAGCAGGGTCCCACCACTCCCTGGCTGACGAGGGGTCTCTGCGTCTGGGCTGTCTGTGGAACAACGCGGTGCATGCGGACCACCCGCTCTCCGGGCAGTCTGGGATGCGGTGTGAGCCAGGCAGAGGGGCCGACGTGACCCCCATAGACAGCCTGGGCACGGGGTCTCCACTGGGCCTCCCTGGTGGACCCTTCACACGTGCTGTCACACCCGTTGCTGGGGGCTTAAGCGTGCCCCACATGAGTCCCCGGGAGGGCTCTGGAAACCCGCGCGCGCCTCCGCGCCTAGCCTGCCCCTTCGCTCGCTGTGGTTCTTGTCCTTTCGCTGTAATTAGTCACATGAGCACCACCGTGTGCCGAGTCCTCGTAGCGATCAGCCGACCCCAGCGGGGGCCTTGGGGACCCTGACACAACCTGCCACCCTCTTCTGCTCTCTAGAACAGACTCTACATTCTGAGGCCTCCACTCGGGCCACCTCCGTCCCCAGGGAATTTGTGTCCGCCCCTCCTCGGCCTGTTCCTCCAGCTGCTGCCCAGCGGCCTCTTAGGGGGCACGGCCTGCCTGCTCCCTGCACCTCAGAGAACAGAAACTCGGGCCGTGGGTGCGCCACCCCAGCCGCCCCAGTTTCGGGAGCAGACAGGCAGCCAGCCCTGCAGCAGCGGCCCCGGCACCCTGTTTCCAGGGCTGATGCCTAACGGACAGCAAAAGGACCCATGCCCGTCCTCCCAAAGCGTCCACGTCAACAAAACACGAAAGGCCCTTCGTCTCCCCGTCGGCCTCCAGCTGACCCGGAGCGACAGACGCAGGGAAGCCAGCCTCGGGGCCACCGCGGGATAGCCTCGGGCCTCACTCTGGCCTCCCAAACTGCACTGCCTGTTCCCAACGTGGGGGACCACGCGCTAAACGCGAGTCACCCGTGTGAATGGGGAGGAGCTCGCGCTGGAGCCCCCAGACGCCGGCCGCGAGGAGGAGGCAGCGAGACAAATGAGCTAAAGAGAGAAGGCGGACAACCACCCGTTACCTTTGTGATAAAAACCTTCAAAAACTGGTGAAAAGTTTAAGGCCACAGGAAAAGGCCTTAAGATTGTAATTTAGTAAATAATGAATTCAGTATAGAACACATATATCGTCATCAATTAATTACTATCAATTTAACCACTAGTATTAACTATATATTAATACAGAACATAACATAGCAGCTTCAGACGGCCTGTGCTTGAGCTCAGCTTTCTCCCTTCCTTCCTTGCAATCGTCCATGAGACCCCTATTCACTGAGATGCAGTCACGCGTCGCCTAACGATGGGACACGTTCTGAGAAATGCATTGGTTAGGCGATGTCCTTGCTGTGTGAACATCGTGGATTGTGTTTACACAACCTGGATGGCACAGCTTACTGTGCCCCTAGGCTCTATGGCACTGACCTTACAGGACCCCCATCGTACACCTGGCCCCCCCATTGACCGAAACGTCGTCGCGGGGCGCGTGACTGTACTGGGATCTCTGCGCTAACCGCTAGGATTCCAGAGATTCACAAGACAGTGGAGACCTCCCTGTCATGCAGCCAACAATCCCGGGGTCTAGTCGCATCACTTAACCTGTCTGGACTGCAGGTTCCCATCTGCAAAGCGGGGGCGGCAGGCCCCCTCCCCGATTACCGTGCAAATGAAACAAGTGGACGTGTGTGAAAGTGTCTCGCTGGTGCCGGGACACAAGGAGCATCAAGAACCACCTGCCGAGTGTGAAGTGTGTGCAGTCACGGGTGACCTCCCTGGCCCGGGTTTTTAGTGAAAAAAGAGAGAGAGAGCGAGAGAGAAGGTGGAGGGCCGGGCCCGGCGGCTTGAGTCAGTGGCTAAAAAAAGTCTGAGGAGGACAAAGAAAAATGGCACAGAACAGGGCTGGGCAGAAGGGCTTCGAAAAGGCCGGAGGAGGGGGAGCTCAGGAAACAGAAACCTACAGAATTTTTTAACCTCTGGTAGAAGCCCCAAGTCCAACTGTGAAACAGAGGCACCTGATTAAAGGCACCCCCACCCCAGGGAGGGTCCCCCTGTGGTCTGCTGCCCGCATCCCCTCCCCCACCGGGTCGCTGCTCGGAGCCAGACCTTCACTCGGGAGAAATTCCCCAGAACCTGGTTTATCTGCACCATGTTCCAGGCTCCTGTCGGTACCTAAAGATCTTTACGGTATCCCAGCACCGCCAAGGAGGCTCCCTCTGCTAATCTGCAGGTGATAAGTCCTAATTAATTTACTGTCTTATGGTCCATTCATACACAATTCCCTATAAACAGATAATAATGTTCTTGAACTATGGAGTCAGGGCAAAGTAGGGACCTTTGATGGCTTGATAGTCTAGATGTTGTTGATGCCAGAGAAAGCCAGGCTCCCCATCACCCCCACCCAGGGATAGCTCGGTGCCTGGGGGAGGCCAGTGTGCACCAATCAGAACCCCCCACCCCCCCGCAGGCTGACGGCAGGGGCTCACCGGGTGGATGTCCAGGAACAAGGCATGCTCTTCTGGGTTAGGGTGGAGGCCAGCCACCGCCTCTGCCAGCACCGGGTCGGCATTGTAGAAGTGAGGATGGGAGAGAAACAAGGGTGCACCTGGAAGGCAGAGGGGGCGTCAGACACAGAGAGTGAGCGGGCACATCCAGAGCCTGCTTCGTGCCAGAGCCTGAGCCAGGCGCAGGGACCACAAGGAAACCAGCCCCTGCTGCAGAGCACCCCCGTGACGATGGCAAGATGCAAATAAAATAACTAGACAGAGAGCGTTCCTTCATTCGGTCTGTAAGTGTTTACCAAGCGCGCAGGAGGTGCTGGGCCCTGGAACCCAGCAAGGGACAAGCGCTGTGCCACAGGAATGCTAAGGTAGGAGCTGCTGATTCTGGAAGGAGAGATCAAAGGAAAGAAAAGAAGACTCAAAAAAAACGCCAGGCAGAGAAATCCAGGGACGACATTCCAGGTGGAAGGGAGGGCAGAATCAAGCACAGGGAGGTGGGAAGATGCACGGTGCGGACGGTGCGTGGAGGGCAGCTATGCGAGCTGAGGACAGAAAGGCAAGTCAAGGCCAGGCTGGACTCGGGTGGGGGAGGGGCATCTTGATCACCAAGCCAAGCAGCCCGGAATGTCTTCTGCAGGCAACGCAGCAACGACCAGAGAGGCCCAGGTGTGCACACCTGCAGCCAGCTCTCCCTCACGGCCACGGAGGGAGAAGACACACCTGCTTCGATCCTTGTCTCCCAGCAGACGGTCTGCGGGACGGACGCCAGCGCGCGTGAGCAGGGACTGACCTGGGCCCCTCTGAATGAGAAATTCACACCTAGACAGCCAAGACGGAACCTCTCCATCAACCGACCGAGCAAGACAAACGCCAGCGCATCCTCATGTGCTCGGGACCACGGGCAACAGGCCTGATGGACAACGAGTTAACGAGGAAAAGAATGAGCCTCTCTCAGAATCTCATGGGGTCCAGCACAGGCACACCGCAGAGACAGAACGAAGACTGGGGGTGGCCAGGGGCTGGGGAAGGGGGATGGGGAGTGACTGCTAAAGGGCACGGGGTCTTCTTTTGGGGCAATTAGAATGTTCCGGAACTAGCTAGTGGTGGTGGCTGTGAAATGTTTTGAATGTACTAAACGTCACTGAGCTGTACACTTAAAAGTGGTTAATTTGGGGGCCGGCCCAGTGGCGCAGTGGTTAAGTTCGCACATTCCACTTAGGTGGCCCAGGGTTTGCCGGTTCGGATCCCGGGTGTGGACATGGCACCGCTTGGCAAGCCATTCTGTGGTAGGCATCCCACGTATAAAGCAGAGGAAGATGGGCATGGATGTTAGCTCAGGGCCAGTCTTCCTCAGCAAAAGGAGGAGGATTGGCGGCAGATGTTAGCTCAGGGCTAATCTTCCTCAAAAAAAAAAAAAGGTTAATTTTATGTTATATGAATTTCACCTCAATATTATAAAAAGAAAGAAAAAACAAACAAAACTCACAAAACTCACTTCCCTAACACCACCAGCCCATCCGCCATCAGCCAGGTGACTAGCATTCGTGTTTGTGTGTGTCTGGCAACCTCAAATGTCTGGATTCTTTCTGCTTTCTTAGCAAAGCCAAACACTAGTTTGAAATAAAAGCTGAGATTTTCCCATGGTCTGACTCCACCTGTCCCGGGCCTTCTGCATTCTCAACATTAATTCACCCACCTAGCGCCTCCTGCACCTGCCACCCCGGTGCCCCCTGCACGCTTATCCACATAACGTGCTGCTTTAGCCAAGTGCCATTACTTTACCTGCATCGCTCTATTCTAATGGGGAGCTTCAGATCTGAGTCGTAATTGGCAAACACTTGCCAAAACTGGACAGTAAATACGAGAAGAAATACAACGGAAAGCACTGAATGTTGGACACTCTGACTAGAAACGGTCACCTGCACGGGCTCCGACCCGAGACCTGCCCTCCTCTGCCGCACAGAGAGAATGAGGGCTGGAAGGGCGTCCAGGCCTCTCGGCAACAACAGAGGCTTCTTCCTGGAGGCGGGGGAAGGACAGGGAGGGGATGGAAACAGAAGCCCCGTCGCGCCGGCTTAGTCAGCGTTATTCAAAGCTGGCTCCTGGGACCTTTGAAGTCATCTTGAGACGCCCAGGGACAATGTCCCACAAATTGGAAACCCTGGTTTACCATCCACCCCTCTCCACCATGAAAGGAGACCAACGGGGAAACACAAGGACCGCGTTTTCACAGGCGGCCAACCCTGAGGCCCGCGGTAAGGGAGGTGGTCACGAGCCAGGCCCTTGAAGGTGGGGAGTCTCAGATAAGCCCTGTCACGTCCCCAAGGCCAGGGGGAGGCTGCAACGGGCTGGGCCAGTTTGCCGTCACCTGCCCTTGCTTCAGATGTGAAGCCCGTCTGGTCTTTTTAATAGCAGGCACACGTGTGTGTGCTTCTTATTTTATTTCCAAACAGACTGAGCGACCCACCCCGGTAATACGTGGTAATTAATTTATAGCTTTATGGCAATGTAATCGGACGTGATTGCCCAGGATCACCACGGACTGCAATTAAGGGGCTCTACTGAGCAGGTCTGAGAGCAAGCCTCCAGGAGGCAGAGTTCTCTGGGTCCAAGAAACTTTCAAGGCCTGGAAAGAGAAATGTGTGGGTATTCCTTATCTTCAGATAAAATTTCACGGAAATGTAGACACAGGTGCACCAAAAGCCATGTAGGAGAATGTTCCTAGCAGCCCTAGGGTAACGGTCAACAACAGAGCCCGATGCCCATGAAGCATGGAAGGTGTGAGGAAACTGAAGTGTGTTCCCATGGTGGGATACTACGCAGCAAGGAAGAAGGCGCCAGCATCACCCACAACCGGGATGGACCTCACCAACACAGTGGGCGAAAGAGGCCAGAAAAAGAGAAAAAAGGAGTATGTGCTTTATGATTTTGTTCACATGAAGACCAAAGGCAGGCAAAGACCCTGAGCCAGGGGCTCAGCACGTGACAGTCCAGCCGATCAGCACAGCCCACCCAAGGGCACAGGGATTGGCTCAGAGAGGCCACGGGATGCAAGGCCACCCAAGGAGCGGAGCCCCAGGTGGCGGAGGGGAGGACCCAGGCGGCCCTGCAGGGCTGGTCCAGAGAGGGCGAGCCCGGAGCCTCGTGGGCAGCTGCACACTAGAGAGGGAGGAAAATGGAGCCGGCATGCGTGAAAGGCGGTATGGACGGCAGCCAAGCTCTGGAGCCCCGCTGGATCCGGGAGGTGTCTGGGATTTTGTTACACAAACCAGGAAGCGCCCCTGGGGCCCAATCAGGTTGCGGGAGCACATGCCACTCGCCCCAGCATGTGGCCCACGGCCTGCGGGCTCTGCACCAGCCTGCCCTCTGCAAGCGGAAACTCCCACGACCCCGGGAAGGAGGGACTAAAGAGAGGCCATGCCCTGGGGGGCACTTCCAGGCCCAGCTCCAGGCCCGTCGCCCACGGAGCCCCCGTTCCGTCTGCACTGGGGGGAACCCGCTGACAGGCCTTCCTCTCAGCCCTGCACAGACTCCCCCTCCCGAACCCCCACCTCCAGCTGGAAATGTGGCTTCAGCCACACAGGCCCTCAAAAGGCAAGACCCCCATCAGACAGGAGCAGCTTCTTGTCCCCCCAATCATGTGACCTCGGTCACATCCCAGCCTTGAGCCTCGACTCCCTAACTGCAGGGTACACCCACACAGCCACACGTTCAGACGCTGAGTCCCCACTGCAGCAAGCACATTCTAGAAGCGTGGGCCCAGCCCTGCCGAGGGCGTCTCCAGTCTAGTGGAGACAGACAATAAACAAGCAAACAAAAACACAGAGTCAGTGATTTCAGAGGGCGATGGGCACCGAGAGACAATCAAAAGTGAAACGGGAGCAGCTGGGAGGGCACAGGGACGGTAGAACAGAAAATCAGGGCTGGCCTCTTGAAGGAGGTGGCACTTGAATAGATGAAAAGGAGGTGAGGGAATGACCCACACAGACGTACACGATTTCTGGGGAAAGAGCCCTCCAAGCAGGGGGAACAGCTGATGCAAAGGCCCTGAGGTGGGACCAGACTTGATAGATTCTAGAAACAGGGAGAAGGCAGCAGGGCTGAAGAATAGTTAGGGGAGGCAGCACGGGAAGACGCGACACTGGACAGGCCAGCAGAGGCCAGACCCTGAGAGCACTGAGGCCACCGTCAGGGCTTCGCTCTACACGCACGGGAGCAGTCAGACACTTGAAGCAAAGGATTGGGTGGCAATCTGTGCTTTTGAAAGGTCCCCTGGGCTGCTCTCTGGAACAGTGTCCAACAGAACTTTCTACGATGACGAAAATGCTCTTTCTGCGCCGTCCGTCCCAGACGGTCGTCACTGAGCACGGCAGCTGGTGATCATTTGAAACGTGGCCAGTGCGGCTACAGGGCCTTTTTAATTTGATTTCCTTCCGACCAGTTTCAGTTTAAATGGCCACACGAGGCCAGTGGTGACCACACTGGACAGTCCAGGGAACGGATCGTAGGTAGGGCGGCAACAATGCCAGCTGGAGGGGCCTGGACCACGAGGCGGCGGGGGACGTGGGAGGACGGACTATGGAACTTAATTTGGAGGCAGAGTGACGCCCTCCCCAGGACGTCCGCGTCCTAATCGCTGGAGCCTGACAACACGTCAGGCCACACGGCAAAGGGGCGCGAAGGCTGCAGGTGGAACCGAGGCTGCTCGTCAGCTGGCCTCAGGATAGGGAACGAGGCCTGGATGACCCAGGCGCCCGATGCAGTCTCCGGGGTCCTTAAAACCAGAAGACGGAAGCGGGAGAGAGTCAGAGGAAGACGCGACCCAGGAGCGGGGCGGAGGAGAGAGAGGTGATGTTGCTGGCGTTGAAGATGGAGGAAGGGCGCACCAGGCAAGGAATTCTGGTGGCCTCTGGAAGCTGGAAAAGGTAGGAAGCGGACTGTCCCCTCGAACCTCCAGAAGGAACGCAGCAGGCTGACCCCTGGGGAGACCCGTGTCGGACTTCTGAACCACAGAACCATTCAAGATGATAAATTCGTGCTGTCCTGAGTCACTAATGTTGGAGGAATTTATTACGACAGCAACTCACACACACAGCATTTTTTTTTCAGATTATCTTTCCGCTGTCCTCATTATCTCCGGCCTAATGGGATTATCAAGAGTACAGAGGCCAGAGATTAGGCAGACAGATGGCGGCAGATAAGCCCCTCGCCGTGCCCGCCCACCCGCCCGCCGAGGATGGCACGTACTGAACCTGCAGGTGCTGACGTTCTGAATTCCCGACTCCCGGCAGGGGCAGAAGCCCTCGTTGGGCGGGTAGACGGACCCGTTGGCAAATAAGGTGCTGGGGGCCACAAAGCGATAGGTGGGGATGCCCTCGAACAGCGCCGCCTCCTTGTAAACCAGCTTCATGGACCTGCAGGGACAGACGGTGGGACGATGAGACCCAGGACACAGCGGCTGGGACAGGTCCTGCTGACAGCAGCCCCAAGGAGCCACTTCTCCACGCGCAGCCGGAGTTTCGAACAAGCTCAGAATATATCACGTGCCCACTTAAAACTGTAATCGCTTCCAGTCTTGGCGATGATAAGATCCAACATCCTCATCAGGGCCTGCCAGCCTCTTTGGGGTCTAGCCCCTGCCTACTTTGTTATGGCCCCCGAGGGCCTCCCTGCTGCTCCTCAGACATGCTCCCCCTGCCCCTGGGCCTTTGTACGTGCTGCCCCCTCTGCCTGGAATGTCCCTCCCTCACACATCAGACCTCAGTTCCTCGCTCGGGCCGTGGTTCCGCTGTCCCTTCTTCCGGCAGGAGACCACACCCCACGCCCTATTCACATTTCTCAAAGGCCTTTCTAAATTTGACTGGGACTGTCCACGAGAGCCCCCGAAACGGGACAAGTCCAAGTGGGGATTCGCTGTAGGTGGACAAGACATTCCAGATTCCTAGGACCTGATAACGGAAAACTGTGAAACACCTCTTCCCCAGTATCTCACATCGTTTACCCACGGAGATGCTAACGTTTCGGATATACAGGTCAAATAAAACATATCCTTAAAATTAATTTCACCGATTTCTCATTACTTTAACGCAGCCACCGGAAAATCTAAAACTGCGAACAGAACTTGCATTATATTTTTATTGGATGTCACCGGCCTAGACAACAGTGTTATGGAGATGCTAAATTTCCTCATTTGGATGACGTAATTTGGTTACATAAGAAAGCGCTTTTGTTTTTAGAAAACGCCCACTTGAAGTGTTAAAGTGTCCAACTCGCTCTCAGACGGTCCAAGGAAAATAGACACAGAGAGATACAAATGGTGAAACCGGGTGAAGGGGAGACGGGGGCCACTTGCACGTTCCTCCAGGCTGAAATTTCTAATGGTAAAACACTAACACATGCAGAGCAGAAGCCGTTCCCGCTATGACACTCCCGGGGCGCAGCGTCCCCACCAGAACATGAGCTCCGGGGCGCAGGCGCTCAGCCGGTCCTGTCCCCTCCGTGTCCCCAGCGCCCCGCACAGCTGGGGCTCCGTGAAGCTTGGCGAGAAAGGCAGATGAGTCCAAGTTCACACTGGTGGGTGGCCAAGGAGAGGATTTTCCCCGAGTGGCCTGCACGGGGCCGAGGACACGACGGGCGGTCTGAGGTCCCAGCATCCAGAGGGACACACGGGCAGCCAGGCGGGCGCCCCGGGAGCCAGGCTGGCCCTGTTTCCTGCTCTTTCTGCACCCTCCACCCCAGCACCACGCCCGGGGCCTCGGCAGAGCGGTTGGGGTTTGGCTCTTTGTGGTGCAACCAGAGAGCACTGGGGATGGCGCCCCGGGCTGGCGGGGACACGGTGGGACGCCTTTGCAGCGGCTGGCCAGCAGCCTGTCAGGGCATGCTCACCGGCAGGCCTCGGGGCTGTAGAACTCCAGCGAGGACTCGGGGCTCATGAACGGCGCCCACATCTGCCCGGCGGTCCCGTTGATCATGTTGCATTGATCTGAGTGCCAGAAGCTCACCTGTGGGGAGGAAGAGTACATGGCATTGGGGACGGACGGACAGCCTCCTCAGAGCCCTCCCGGCGCCCACACGTGCTGGGCTGCCACTCCGCAGACCGAGGGCCCCGGGGAGACGCCGAGGCCAGCACTGTCCCCGGACGGAGGCCAGGCCCCTCGGCGAGCCGGCCGGCACGGTGGGAGGGGCAGGCATGTGGAGAGCGTCGCCTGCAGCTCCTGCCCCCCAACCGCGGATCTTTGCACGTGCGACCGTGCCAGGGGCTCAGCGACTTCGTCTGTAAAATGGGCCCATCACCCACGTCTCCAAGGGGCACAGGGAGCCCGTGAGGTGGGAGGTGGGACAGGGCCAGCCTCACCTCCCAGAGAGGAAGCCACCAGACACGTCCTAAAAACAGACAGAGTCAGGGGGTGGCAGAGGGAGAAAAATACATAAAAATTCTAACGGCGGCCCCCAGGAGACTCAAAATGGCAGTTGCCTCTGGGGCGTGCGACCCGGACAGAAAGGAACCAGACCCTCCCTTCTCCCCTTCTCTCCCAGCGGGCTGTTTTAAATTACGTGCACGTGTATATCGTCATATTGAAAACTCAAGCCGAAGAGAATCTCGACGGCATCCATTACGAACGGCTCCTCCAGCTGCGCCTGGTAACCCCGCCTCGCGGCTCTGCCGGGCGTGACCCGGCCCCAGCACTCGGCTCTCAGGGGCAACGCGGCGAGCACCGGGAGGCGTGAGCAGCACACGGCACGATCATTGCACGCGTGTTGAGAAAAGGCCACCGAGGGGAAAGAAGCCAGTTGCAAAACCAGGCACACAGGATGATTTCATTCCGTTCAAAGGAAAAAACCACCGCGCTGTCTTTCTCTGTGCACAACAGGCGTGCAGCGGGCAGAACACACCCGACACCGGCAGCTGTGGGGTCCTCTGCGGTTCCGCGTGAGGACATAAAGTGCGCTTTACTTCTGTCCCTGTTTTATTTTTTTAATGTGAATGTTTTCCTGTGTTTCTAGTGTAAGTTTTTCTCACTCAATAACATCGTTTAATGCAATGGGTGGTTATATTATCAGTGTAATATTTTTAAAACGTTTTTGTGAATTAAGAAGCAAATAAAGAAAGAACCCAGTCCCTAGCATACAGCAGGAGCTCAGTAAATAGTTTCCATCCCCCAGCCAGCCATCTGGGCTGGAGCTGGCTGAGCCCTGGCCACAGGTGAAGGCGCCAGCTCCAAGTGTCCTCGCGCACGCTGCCCACCCCCGCCCGTGGGTTCTCAGAGGAGGCAGGTGGCCTGGCTCCGGCCTGAGGCGGGGGGGCCACGGCTCTGCCCTCACCTTGCTCAGTCCGTTCCACTTGTCCACGAGGTGGATCCTGCTGAAGTCTTTGACCCCCGTGAACACGGTGAAGAGCCCGGAATTGGAGTTGTTGAGCTGGGACACGGCAGAAGACAGCATCTTTAAGCCTCAGGATGGGGACAAAGGACCGGGCACCAGCCCTCGAGCCCACCCGCTTAGTCACACTGACCCTCTGGCCCGGAGGTCGGGGGCCTGGTGATCTTGCTCGCATGGCGTCCCCAACGCCCGGGGCTCAGGAGGAAGGGGACTGGGGGCTTTCTAGGAGGGCACGGCCCTGATCACAGCATCCCCCCTGGGGAGGGTCGCACCTTCCCTTCCGACTCGAGGAGAGTCTGGTTCTCCCCCGGGCGACCAGAAGGACCCCACACACACTTAACACAAAGCCCTGAGACCTCGTGAGCCAGGGAGACGGCAGCGGACGCGGCGTGCACAGTGCAGCGTGCTTTCCACCACCGCTGTGGGGACCGCGATGTGGGGCCGGCTGCAGCCCGCCTCGGCTGGGTCCCCGCGTGACCACAAAGGGCAGAGGGCCCCCTGGTCACCCACACTGGACACAGAGTCCAAGTAAGAAATACACCTCTGCTGTTTAAGCCACTGCGATTCTGAGGCTGCTTTCTGTGCAGCACAGCCTGGCCTGGCCTGAGGGATACCCGACCCAGCGTTTGTCAAGTGTCTTCTAGATGGTAAGCCCCAGGCCCTGGGGCTCTGAGCGTGTCTCCTAGAAGCAGATTTCCAATTCAGAGTGAAGACATGCAAAGTGTGCGAGAAACGAGTGACTGCTGCGGAACCCAGGAGCAGGGCTGCCCAGAGGAGGCAGTGTCTACACTGTGAGGAGCAGCCCACGGCGGGCCCCGGGGAGGGTCGTCCACTGGCCGGACGCCTGCATGGATGACTGCGCCAGAGCAGGGCCCCGATCAACGCCCTGCAAGGCCTTGCGCTCGTCATGTCCTTATGTGCCCTGTCCATCCCCGAGCTCCAGGGGCCCACACCCGGGCCGTCACGAGGGGAGAAGACAGGAGCCACTACAAAGAGGCGCTGGGCTTACGAAAACAGCTACTGTGTCAAAACTGCTGAGCACAGTGCCGGGAACACAGCGAGAGCTCCAAATGCTAGTCTTTATTTTTACTGTTATTGTTGTTATTATTAACAAACCCTCGCCGAAAAGGATACTTAAATAATAATCATAAGAGACAGTGTACCAGAGACTGCTGGTTACTACCCAAAGTCCGTTCTCCCCTTTCTCCTTCACAACCAAACCCAAACCCCACTCAGAGCACAACACACCCAGCGGGACAGCTACATCTCCCAGCCTCCCTTGCGGCTAGCTGTGACCACATGACTAAGTTCTGGCCAGTGGAAAGTAAGTGGAAATTGTTTTTCTCCCTCCTCAAGAGGGAGACAGCTGGGACAGTCCTCAACTCCCCTGCCTGCCCCTCCATCCCCACCACTTCTTCCTTCCTGCTGTGCTGTCTGGAATGTGGATGTGATAGCCGGTGCTCTAGCAGCTATCTTGGACCACATGGTAATCTTGAGTATGGAAACCACGCCCTAAAGATAGTGGAGCACAGCAGTAGGATTCTAGATCCATAAAGAGTATGAAGCCACCACATCAACACTGAACAGTCATGGCTGCACTGTTATTTTGGGGTTTCCACTATACAAGGTCAACATAGATTACAGGCACACTAGTGACTCTGTAATAACTTGCATTTGTTTACAAGTTTACAAGATACTTTTACAGAATCATGTCACTTACCTCAAACTGGCCAGCTAGCCCCACGCCCAGAACCTGTCATTCCGGCCAAGAATGTATCACATGCCAGGAACAGAATCATGATCCCTGTCCCCTAACACTCTATGCCAGACCAGCAGAGCCCAAAGAGGCTGAGGCTGAAGCACCAGAGGGCTTATTGAAACCCGTGGTTGAGAGCACCAGGATCAGGGGTCAGAGGTCAGAGGTCAGATTCTACATGAGATCACGGCTGAGGAGCCCAATCATGGACCCTACCAGGTTACCAGGGTTCAAGATTAAGAAAAAGCAGGTGGCTTAGAGCAACGCTATAGTCGATATCTGTGATCTGCCTCCCCAGCAGCCATTTGCCCTTCTTCCAGCAATAGCTTCCAATTGTCTAACTCAGCCGCAGTCAGTTCATTTGAGCCTGGATCAAGCTGCACCTGAATCCAGCCCTAGAGTTTTCAGTTTGATGAGCCAACAAATTCTCTATTTTGCTTAAGCCAGTGTGAGTTGGGTTTTCTGCCATTCACAACCCACAGCCCCAGACCCCCAGCCAGCTCCCAAAGCGAGCTGGTAACCAGCTTCCAGGCTGCGTCAGTGGACAAGAAGACAGGCCTTGAACTCCTCACTGGGCCACACTTACCTCTGCAAATAACCCGAACTTGCCCTTGAAGGGAAACATATTTGGGAAGTACTTATTGATGAGGTTCATGAGGGGGTCCTCGTAGCCCCACATGATCTCGCCGACGGTGCGGTTCATGAAGGCGCGCTCGCCGAGGGTGGTGAACGCCAAGGTCATCATCAGCTTCAGGCTCATGGGCCTGTCCTCCATCATCATCGCTGCACTCTGCAGAGCGAGGGGAAGCTCGGGTCAGGGCTAGACCGCCTGGGCCGTCCATCCCCACCGGACTCCAGGTCGGGCCTCAAGGCAGCATCCACCCAGGGAAGTTCGGGCCGAGGAGGGCCCCTGAGGGAGCATCCAGACCATTCCCTGAGCCTTCAGTGACAGACCACACGTGCTCTTGGCTTCAGGCTAAGTCAACCCCACCCCCAGCCCCAGAGGGGGGCACGCAGCTCTGGCCCAGCCGGTCAGAACCTTCCTCCTTCCGGCTACAGAGATTGGTTTGGGAATGTGCATGTGACCTACTCAGAGCCAACAAGCCACAGGGACACATTCTGCCCAGGCTGCAGGGTATAGAAGGGAGGTCCCGCCGCTGGTGGCCTTGAACCTGGGGGCGTGCAAGGCTATAGCCACCCCGAGGAGTGGGTTTGCCAGAGCTTGGAACCGACAGAGACCCAGGCAACCCTATTTGAAGCCTGGATCAAGCCACACCTGAAACATCCTTAGCCTTTCAATAATATGAGCCCATAAATCCCCTTTTCACTTAGGCCAGTTTGGAGCACCTTTTACTGTCACCTTGTAACCTGGAGTCTTAACGAAGACTCTATTCCACGTCCTTATCTTCTTCTTCCCAAACACCCAGAGCCCAACCCTGTTCTACCCAATATCTGGGTGCTTGGAATGCACATGAATTTATTTTCTAAGTTCTGCTTCCCTCTGGAGATTCTGTCTTGGCCCTTGGTTTAGTTTTTAAAGGCACCTCATCCAAAACCCAGTCTCCATGGGGACGGCCCCGTGGCCGAGTGGTTAAGTTCATGCGCTCTGCTTCCACGGCCCAGGGTTTTGCCGGTTCGGATCCTGGGTGCGGACATGGCACTGCTCATCAGGCCACGCTGAGGCGGCGTCCCACATAGCACAACTAGAAGGACCCACAACTAAAATATACAACTATGTACCGGGGGGGCTTTGGGGAGAAAAAAAAAAAGATTGGCAACAGTTGTTAGCTCAGGCCAATATTTAAAAAAAAAAACAAAAAGCCAGTCTCCAGCCAAGAAAGCTAGAAAAGCGGACGCAGCCGGCACTTCCTAAGCAGTTGACAGCGGAGGCCAACAAAACACGCCGCCGGCCAGCGCAGCCCGCCACCCGCTTCCGTGCAGTCTGGGAGCTAAGAATGGGGGTTTGGGGCTTTTTTTTCTTTTTGTGAGGAAGACTGTCCCTGAGCCAACATCTGTTGCCAATCTTCCTCTATTGTGTATGTGGGATGCCACCATAGTGTGGCCTGATGAGCGGTGCCATGTCCGAGCCCAGGATGTGAACCTGCGAACCCTGGGTTGCCGAAGTGGAACGTGCAAACTTAACCACTATGCCGCCGGGCCAGCCCCCTAAGAATGTTTTTCACATTTTCCAAGATTGAAAAAGAAAAGAAGGATACTGCAAAAAACATGAAAATTACATGAAATTCACATTTCGGCATCCATAAAATAAAGTGTGGTTGGAACACAGCCACGCCCACTCGCACATGTCATTGTCGCTGGCTGCTTGTGCGCTCCAACAGCAGAGCCCAGCAGCCGCCATGAGACCGTGCGGCCTTCAAACCCTACACTATTGACTAGCTGGGCCTCTCCAGGGAAAGTTTGCCCACCCTGATCTAGGCACCAACAGCACGCATGCGTGAGTGGGACTGTGCATGCAAGTGTTTCTCCTTGATAAACAGTACGCGTGGCATGATCAACACATGTGTCCTGCATCTTGCTTTCCCCCCTTAGACAGACCTAAGGGACGGCTCCATGCCACTCCTGCAGCCCCGCCTCCTTTCACGGGCTGTGTGCTATTCCGTTGCCTGGCTACAGCAGAATATCACAATGTAACTCCACATGGTGAATATTTAGGTCGCTTCTAGAATTTTTCTGGCAACATTGCTGCAATGAGTATCCTTGAGCACAAACATCTTTGCCAGCATGTGTTTTTCTACCCAGAGGACAAATTCCTACAAATGAAATCTGATGTCAGATTTCACATTGGAAAGGAGGCGGGGCGACGCAGAGGGGCCGCTGTGACCCCCGTAAACAGCCTGGGCACAGAGGCTCCCCCGGGCTTCCCCGGTGGATGACACTTCGCACATGTTGTCACACCCATTGCTGGGGGATCAAGTGTGTCCCCTGTGAGTCCCGGGGGGCTCTGGGAGCCCGCGCCTGCCTCCCCCCGTGCCTGCCCCTCCCTGACCATGTGCGGCGCCTTCCTCTGCGATGACCCACGTCCCAGAGCAGGACCTCGTGCTGGGTCCCTGGAGCCGTCCCGCTGTCAGAGGCCCCGGGTGGTCTTGGGGCCCCCGTCCCACGTGATGAGCTGTCTGTGACTCCAGCTGTTGCCACCCGCATGGGATGGAGGCCCTGCTCACCCCCCTCGCGGTGCGGCGGGCAACAGGCCTGGGGGCGCCCACTCCGCCCCCGCGAGGACCTCCTCCCGGAGGGGTCAGATTTGTCCACCGAAAAGGGAGAGACAGTGACGTTGCCAGGACCCCCAAGCAGAGACGGGGGGGGGGGGCGCCGGGTGGTCCTGCAGGCTGAGAGTCTGGCCCATGAGCCCCAGGCCGTCCGCGCCAAGGGACAGCCCGGGCAGGAGAGACGGGCGCCCTCGGGCCGGGGAGGAGGGGGCAGCAGGGCAGCCTCACCATGACCAGGATGTTGGGGATGACTATGTAGTCGCTCTCCAGGCCGCGGGACTTGTGGGGCTGGAACTGGAAGCTGCGGTACTCCAGGAAGGACACTGTGTCGTTGTCGTTGAAGGTGATGTTGCTCTTGTGCCTGAACTCCCTGCAGGCAAGGGCCGGGGCTCAGCGGGCTCCAGCCGGGCCGTGGGGCCCCCAGAGCCCGGCCACCTGCACCCCGACAGCGCCATGGCCGCCTCCCGGGTCCGTCGTCCACTGCAGGACCCGGCGCCAAGGCCTCCGTAAAGCTCACCAGCCACCCCGGGAGGTCCCCAAATCCCGACACACCTCCCCACCCCGCCAGGCCCTCCATCAGGCCTGCTCACACGTCACCTCCTCGGAGAGGTCCACCCTGGTCACCTCAAACCCCAAGTGCCAACGCCTTCCGCACCCCCGCCCCCCGCGATGCTAACGTAAGATTCCACTTATTCATCTTCATCCGACTCCCTCAACCCAGCTGCAAGCACCTCAGTGCTCTCTCTGTCCATTTCGTCCTCTTCTGGGTCCCCTGTGCCTCCAACAGCTGTGGACACCCAGTCGGTGCCCTACAAACATTCGCTGAGTGAATGAGTGAGTGCACGAGTGAATGCACGCAGCCGACCCCGACTCGGGCACCTGACTCCCACACCTCGGCCTCATTTGTTGAGTTTCATCCCAGGCCGCCAGGATCCCAGTTGTGCATCTCAAACAGCTGGAACATTCTCTGCCCGTGTCGCCCCCCGGAAAGCCAGGGCGGGGCTGGTCACCCCTCAGAGGGTGTGCAGAGGCCAACGGCTCGGGCGGGGCAGGCAGCCAGGCCCGGGGTCCCCGCACCACGTGATGGGCAAGTCAGTTTCCTCTCTGGGCCCCAATTCCTGCACCTGTACAAGGGGAGTGAAAACTTGGGGGGGGGTTGCTGTCATAAAGTGAGGTCGGGACGCAGCAGGTGCTCAATCAATGTGCTGAATGAATGAATGACCAGGACAGAGCTGTCAGACTCTACAAGGTCTCAGGTCTGGGGAGCAGGCCCCTGCTCGCGTGTGTGTGTGTGTGTGTGTGTGTGTGTGCGCGTCTGTCACACGCACACACCCTGCTCCCTGATCCACGTCACCCCTGCTCACTGCTCCGGAAAGAACTTCTCCAGCACCATGACCGGCCCCCACGCCTGGCCTGCTTCTGGAGCAATCTCTGGGGCTCAGCATGGCAGCCCCACGCCAGTCTGCTCTAAGACCTTGACCCTGCCAGGGCCACTCACCTGGGGGTCCGGGCCCAGGCCCCCGTCCTCACCTGTACACGTAGGGCCCACGCTCCTGCACCTGCGGCTTCCCGCCCTGGAGGATCTCGTTGGGGTTGAGGACGTGGAAGAAGTAGACGGACAGGTAGAAGGGCACCGGGATCTGCTTCCACATGTCGAAGGACAGGCTACTGGGGTCGATGCGCACATTCTGCAGGGGACGAGACAAACACGCCCATGAAGGGGGCGACCTGGGCCCACGCCCACCCGTCTCACCACTTGGCTCCAGAATAGCTGCCCAGAGCCGGCCTGCACAGCTGGATCCCACAGGCACAGCGGGGCAGGGGCTCCTTGGCCGGGGGTTTACACAACTAAGATTAATAGGTAATCTATCCATGCTGTTATTTTTTAACGTGTTTTAATAACAGTAGCCTGATCAGGGGACCAGGAGGTGGCTGTCACTCAGCCACAGCACAGGGCAGCCTGCAGGAATGTAGGCTCTGTGTGGCCAAATGATCACTTACTCACTCAACAAACATTTGTTGAGCACTGACTACCTGCCGGGCCCTCTTCTAAGAGCTGGTGATTGGAGAGGGAACAAGTCAGACCCAAATGCAGAACTCTGGGGTTTCATCCCAGCAGGGGGAGGGTAGGCATTACACAATGAGTGTACAATGCCTGCTGGGTGGCAGAGCATAGCGGGAACAAAGCGGGATGGGGAAAAGGGTTGCAATTGTACAGAGTCGTCAGGTAGGCAAGACGGAAGCAAAAACAAAACCCAAACTAAAACAGAAACTAAAGGCACTGAGAAGTGAGGGGACCACATGGATTCAGTGGGGAGCAATTCCACATAGAAGCAACAGCCAGTGCAAAGGCCCTGAGGCAGGGAGGTGCTGAGACAGAGAGTTGAGGGACATCAGGGAGGCCACTGTGGCTGGAGCAGAGCCTGCGAGGGGGAGAGCAGAAGGAGATGAGGACAAGAGCAGTTCTCCATGAAAAGCCAGAAATACAGAAATTTACATGAAATGTCCTGATGTATAAAGCTTGGCAAAAACTTGATTTTCTCAAAAGGCCGAAGAAAACAGGCCCAAAGCCCACTGGGCGAGTCTGTCTGTCAGATACACTGGGCTCTAATCCCTGCTTCACACCTCAGCTCCGCATTTCCCTGCCCCGTGTCACGGGAGGTCCCCCCACTGCCACCCAATCGCCCCCAGACTGGCCTGCCGACACCACTGGCCCCCACACGGCTCATGTTCCCTCCCGGGTCTGGCTGAGTGACAGACCACCGGATGGACGCCGGTGACGCCGAGCTAGGCGGCCAGGGCCCGTGCGTCACCCCCCCTCTCCCTCTGACCAAGACCTTCAGGACAAGGACAGCCACCCCCTGTCCCCAGGCAGCCAGAACCAACGGGCAGAGGCTCCGGAGGAGGCAGGAGGCTGCAGCTGGCTGGTGAGGCCAGCCCCACCTCCCCGACCTACAGACTCCGGAGGCGGCCAGACCCCAGGCCCCCTGGGCCAGTCGATCCCGGCCGAACCTCAGTCTTCCGGTCCGCACAACGGGGCCGGCGGCTCTGCAGCCTCAGCCGTGTCCCATTTGACCGACACGCATTTAAATGAAGAAAAGCAGAATTCACTGCCGAGAATTAGAAACTGGGAGATCTACTCTAAAGTCTGAGACTCGCCTTCAGGGGTGACAAGTGTTTACTCATGAACACATCTTCCCACGGGTTGCGGGAGCCACAAGGATCATTTTATGACCTCAGCCTCCAACACGTGCAAATAAAGTGACTAATAAACATGATGGAGCCAAGCGATAAAAAGCGAGCATCTCGCAGGCGTGCCTGTGCACCCGGTGCTACTCTCGGTCCTTCGCTGAATTATCGCCTCCAGGCCACGACCCTCGGAAGCAGCCACTCTTAGCCTTAGGTTTTTGGGTTCCTCTGTCACTGGTAATGCAGTCACGATGAGGGCTGAATTCCCCGGCCCCCAGCCCGCCCTGCCCTCCAGCAAGGAGCTCCTCTTCAGTGCTCCCTGGTGGGGAAGGAGGGGGCGCAGTGAGAGGTCACTGTGTGAGGAAACAGGCACAGGACCCTGGGGCGCCGGCCCAAGTGCTCCGCTCCCCGGTCCCAGGCAGGAAGGGAGCAGGTGTCCAGCCCCAGCTCTGGATGGAGGGCAGCACGGCCGGGCCCTGGGGCTGGTGGGGAGGCGGTGAGGACAGGAAGCGGCGGCCCCGAGTAGAGCTGTGGGGAGGGGCCGGCCGTCCCAGCTCAGTCCCCACACGTCCAGGGCATCTGGGCAATTCGGGGGCGCTGGGGAGGGGGGCGTGGTGGACTGACGGGCCACCCCGACGCAGAGGCGGCAGCTGCCACTCCTCTCCGGGGTCCTCTCCGGGGTCCTCTCTGGGGTCCTCTCCGGGGTCCTCTCCGGGGTCCTCTCTGGGGTCCCCAGGGCTCACTTCTTCCACATCCTCCCATGTTTCACGAGCTCTCAGAAATCCAGATCTTTCTATGGAATCTCCCGATTGTTTCAGTATCAACAACTGATTTTTCAAGATCAAACACACCCAGCAGCCAAATCGTGCATCCCAGGCCACGGCTGGCCCACGGGCCGCCCCTCTGCCAGGCTGCTGCTGCCCTGCACTGGCACCAGCTCCAGAGGGGGTGACCTCTTGTGTTACAGATGGGGAAACTGAGGCCCGGCGAGGTTGTGTGCCTCTCCCCAGGCCCCACAGCGGGTCTGACACCCGAGGCGAGTCCCCCGTCCCCCTCGGCACAGGCGGAGCAAGCGGGATTCAGACCTCAGCCTGGAGGCTGCTGGGGGGCTCATCCAGGATGCAAATCCTCAGATTCTAACAGACCCACAGGGAGGAGCGACAGGGTCAGGGCCGCCGTGCCCTCTCCGCCATCCCCTCACCCACAGGAGAGATGCTCACAGGACTCATGGCTGGGGGGTCCCCGCCGACCCGGCCTCCGCCAGCACACGCCAGCAGGAGGAGACGCGACCTCAGTCCCATTGTCCTCCTCGGCGCGTGTGGTGAAACACGCTCGTAAGACCCACCGTCTCAGGGAACTTCTGAGTCTGCGACACAGCGTCAACTACAGACACTGTGGTGTGCGGTGCAGAGTAAACCTGTGCACACGGGCCGGCACAGTTGAAGGCAGACTCTGGGGCCTGTTCATCGTGCACAACTGAAAAAATGACGACAGAAGCGATCATGAACGAAGAGGTGAGGTGGGAGAGAAGTTGGAGGCGGTGGACATGCTTCACAGGCTGCACTGACGGTGTCAGGAGGCCACGCTCGTCTCCAAACTCATCAAGTCGTAAACATCAAACGTGTCCAGCTGTCTTTATGCCAATCGTACCTCAACAAAATGATTTTCTTAAAATAACGGTTTCCGGTTCCTGCCTCCTTCCCCGGCCCTATTTCTTGGCAAAGGCAGCTGGGCCCGCAGAAGCCTCCAGAATCGCAGGATCCCCTCCTGCTCCCCTCATCCACTGGTCTGCTCCCCCCGGCTTGGGGATAAATCAGGGCCAGATCAATGGGTCACCAGATAAAGCCACGAGTCTGTCTGTCTCCAACAACAGGGGCTTTGGGGCCCTGGGCTGGTATAGGGTCACGGCCCTGGTCCCCTCTGCATCTCAGTTTCCTCATTCATAGCATGGGCGTGGTGACAGCGCCCACCGCGCAGGGCTGGTGGGGGGATTAAAGGAGCTTGCAGAGGGAAAGCGCCTCGAACAGGGCCTGGCAGGACCCAGGAGTCCAGGCGTGACCGACCTCCGACCCCAGGTCGGGGACGGACTTTGCTCTGCTCAGACCCAGCAGGAGAGCATTCTTTCGGCCACACCAGACCAGAGGCATCTGACCCGGCAGCTGATTAGATAAGAGTGGTGGCCAAGCTCACGGCCTTTTGCCCAACATAACTGATTCTATCCCCACCCTCTCCCGGGGTCAAAGATCACGGTAGGAAGACAGAGATGGAGAGAGAGGACCAAGGCCATCCCTTGTTGGACACCACTCCCTCTTCCCAAAGAGACCGTGCGAGCCCATTCCTGGACAGTCAGGAAGGCTGCCCGGAAGAGGAGACGTGTGAGCTGGGGACTGAAGAAATGAGTTGGGCTTTGCCGGGAAAAGAAGGTGGGGAGGGCACTCCTGGCAGAGGACCCAGCCGTGCAAAGGCCGGGGAGCCTTTAGGAGCAGGATGGACCTAAACGTCCCTCGAAAACAAATAGGTTTTTAAAACCACCTGAATGGCCATCGACCGGCCAGCAAACTGCGTGTCTCAGCCCCTGGAACAGCACTCGAAACGGGAAGGAACCGACTCCCAACAAAGCACAACAGCGCGTGACACGTTTAAAGGGCCAGACGCAAAAAGCCGCCCGCGCTGTGACTGCATTTATGGGACCCTGAGAAAAGGGGAAACCAGAGACAGAAACGAGATGAGTGGGCTCCAGGGGCTGGGGGCGGAGCGGGGACTGACCACAGAAAGGCATCGAGAGACAACCTGGGGGTTACACGTCCCGTATCTTGATTTCAGTGGCCAAACAGGCAAGGTGTTGACATGTGATAAAACTCATCAACTATCCACTAAAAAGGATGAATGTCTGGATGAACCTCAGAAGTATCAGGCCGACATTTCTGACAGTCGAGGCAGGACTCACGCAGCACACAAGGCCCGGTCGGGAGAGTGCAGCTCAGGGGTTTTTAGTGCATTCACAGAGTTGTGCAGCCGTCACCATCATCGAGTTCCAGAACATTCCATCTCCCAGAACAAGACCCCGTATCCATGAGCAGCCGCTCCCCTCCCCCTGCCTCGCAACCACAGATCTACTTTCTGTCTCCACGGATTTGCCTTTTCTCAGAGAAAGAGACTCATACAGTATGAGTCTGCAAACGTACCCACAATCTCTATTTCTTAAAAACAAGCAGATACAAAAGGCCACATACGGTTTCTTTCACTGAGCATGTTTTCAAGGATCACCCATAACCTTCATCCTTTTTAAGTGGAGTTTGTTGAGTTTTATTAAATGTATACACCTCACCCATATGACAAATGAAATCAAGCAAGGGGACGTTTCCGCCACACCTGCTAAAAAGGACGCCTGTGAGCACACCGTGTGCACGGCAGCCCGAGGGGGGAGCAACTCGAGCGTTCATCTGTGGGTGAACGATGGACACAGTGTCCACATGTTCGATGGCACGTGACTGGGCCTCAGACAGGAAGAGAATCCTGACACAGGCTACCACCTGGCAAACCTGGAGGACAGGATGCTGAATGAAAGGAGCCAGTCACGAAGGACCGATCCCGCGTGAATGACTCACGCGAGAGCCCCTAGGGGGTCATATTCAAGGAGACAGAAAGTAGGATGGTGGGGGCCAGGGGTGGCCGGGGGACGGGGAGTCAGTGTTCCAGGGGACAGTCTCAGGTTTACGATGAGAAGAGCTCCGGAGATGCATGGCGGTGATGGGTGCACAACAGGGTGAGCATGCTCGATGCTCCTGAACGGTACGCTCAGAAACGGCTGCGGTGGTTTTATGTTATGTGTATTGGACCACAATTTCAACAATTGGAGGAGAAAGATTACGCATGTGAGTGATATCTCAGTACAACAGTCGGAAACATCGATGAACGTTATTGTGTCTCAGTCACCACGTTAGACATAAACTGATGGTCCAGAACATTCCCAGCGCCTCAGTGCCCCTCGGGCTCCATCCAGCATGTTCCGCTTTGCGTCTGGTTTCTTGGTCTCAAGTAAATGCTTCTGAACTGCGTCCCTTTCTCGCTGGCGACAGACTCTTGTATAAATGCGCCTGCTCGGTTCATCCATTCACCTGTCGACGGACATCCGACGCCTCCGTTCTAAAGAAAGCTGCCAGGGACTCACCAGATTACACTTAAAACGTGTGTGCTGTATCGTCAGTAAACACAGCTCAGTAGGGGTGATTTGAAAAAACAGTAAAACACCCATGACACGCTCTGTTTACTCCTATGAACAACCTCCGGAATATTCTGGGTTAGAAAGAAAGCAAATAGGTATCATTGCCACCTCTAAAATATGATGCAATCACTTTGAGCGGAAGAAGGCAGGGACCAGAGAACAAACTGAGGCTCATTTCCGTGAATTCCGGAACAGGCAAGACGAATGTGGAGACAGCGATCAGGGCAGGGTGCCGGGGCAGGGGTGGGGGGCACAAGGCGGTTTCCTGGGGGCTGCGGAGCTTCTGTGCCCTGAGGAGAAGGCAGTGGCCCGGGGCCGGGTGCACTCTGTGCGAACTCAGCGCCCTCCTGACGGGAAAGGCGCCTTCTCAGGTGCAGCTACCCTTCAGCAAAAAGATGCTGGAACCAGAACGGAAAGTTTTACAAATCAAAGATTAACTGCAAATGGGCCCCAAGACTCGAACAGACGTTTCTTCAAAAAAGGCGCACAAACGGCCAACGAGCACGCGACCGCCAATCAGAATGACCACGAGATGGTACGCGGATGGTGCGACCAGAAATAGAAAATAAGTGCTGGAGAGATGGGGGGACACTGGATCCTCGTCCGCTGCTGGGGGGACGGCAAACGGGGCGGCTGCCGCGGGGAACGGCCTGGTAACTCTCAAACGCAGAGTTACCGTATGACCCAGGATTCCACTCCCAGGATCAACCCGAAAGAACTGAAAACAGGTCTCCAAAGAAAAATGCGTTCCAGAATGTTCACTAGTGCTGCATAGCTGCACTACACATAGGAGCCATCGCACACGTCCACCAACAGAGGCAAATAAAACGGGGTCCGTCCACACAACCGACTATGATTCGGCCACAAAAGGAGCAAAGCATGGACGCCTGCAACAAGCCGGACGGACCCTGGCGACATTACGCGGAGTGAAGGGAGCCAGACACAAAAGGCCACACACCGTGTGATTCCACGGACGGGAAATGTCCAGAATCAGCAAATCCACAGACACAGAAAGCAGCCCGGGGGTTCCCGGGGGAGCTGGGGAGTGACTGACTGCTCAACGGGTCCAGGGTCTCCTCCTGGGGTGACGAAGATGTTCTGGAACCAGATAGCGGTGATGACTGCACAACATTGTGAATGTGCAAAACGTCACTCAATTGTACACTTCTAAATGGTTTAAATGCTGAGGTTTAGGTTAAGCAAATCTTACCACAGTGTTTTTAAAAAGATGAACTGCAAATTAAAATGACATATTTCCCAAAAGACAGACACACGGATTAAGTTACCTAAGAAAACCAAGTGTGGGCAAAGATGTGGGAAACGGAGATGCCGTTGGTGGCCGAGAGGAGCCCCCGGGAAGCGGGGAGAACAGGAGCTCGGCCGATGGCTCCATGGTGCCCTGCTCGGCACAGGGCACACAGCACCGGCTTTCGGGGTTGCTGGCCCCCTGGGACCGCCACCTGCACACCTGGAGCGACTGGAACAGAAGCCTCGTGAAGAACACCCCCCTGCAGCCATCATCTAAGCCCCAACTAGACCAGCTCCTGCTCTGAGGCCCTATTCTCTTCCATCCTGCTTTAAAATGCTGGTCCCCACTCACCCCGATCATCTCGCCACCACCACCGGGTCACACCCCACAGATTGGAAACTCTGCCCTAGAGATATTCCAAGTGCGTGTAACAGGGCCACAGAACTGTCAAGTCTCGAAAAAGAACAGACAGACCAGCAGGTCCTCAGCCACAGATAAACTGGGCTTCCCACACACCACAGCAGGCAGATGTGAACGGGCCAGATCGACCTGGGTACGTCTGAAAGCAGAATCTTGAGTGGAAAAAGGTAAGCTGCAGAAAGATACAGTCCATATTGGCCTCTTTACGTGAATTTCCAAACAAATAAAATAATGTCTAACATTTTATTTTTTGAAAATAAAATTAATACAAAAGCTGCCTTCTCAATATTGGCCTGCGAGTCCCTCCATCTGGTCTCGCCCCTGTGGCCTCTCCAGGTCCCACATCCCGTCGTTTTCTCTATCACTCACTCAGCCCAGCCATGCTGGCCTCCTTGCTGTCCTTGGCATGGGCAGGCACACTCCTGCCCCAGGGCCTTTGCACGGGCTGTTTTCTCTGTCTTCAGTGTTCTTCCCGAGGTAGCCACGTGGTCAAATCTCTCACCCTTCTAATCTTTGCTCCTGTGCCCCCTGCTCAGGAAGACCCACCCTACCCACTCCCAAATTCCTGAACTCCCTTATCCTGCTCTGATTTTTCCATGGTCCTTGTCACCTTCCAGCAAACATTACAACGGATTTATCACATCTATTGTCCTTTGTCTGCCTCCCCGCCAGCTCACACCCACAAGGACAGTATCCTCATCTGCCCTCTTGGCGCGTGCACCCTCAGGGCTCGGTGCCCAGCAGGCACTCAGCAAACGCTTCCCGAGGGGACGAGCGACGTGAGCTCTGGAACAAACACGGTCAATGCGGCAGCGTCCAGGGACAGGTCGTCTGCCTCCTCCTTGGCGGGGGTGTTCAACAGCTCGTCCTCGGGAGTGAGTTTCTTTAGCGACATGGAGACCCTGGCCTGTCTGGCACCCAGCTGGGCCGGGCAGCCGCTCGGTGGATGTGTGACGGCAAAAATGAAAACTTCATACACATTCACTTTTGGTCATTCGCCTATGCTTCAGTTAAGTAAATCTTTAAAATTACAACTTCAACAAAATTTTCTGGCTTAGGGAGTCGCAGCCTCAGGACGGAGCGAAACACGAATGCCAAGGCTCAGGGCACCCTCCCGCCCGACGGTGGTCTCAGCAGCACCTCCTCCGCCAGCCCCGATCTCCAGTCCAGGCAGGGAGGCGAGGAGGCCAGACACGGCCCAGGGAGGGCGGAGGGCACCCCGAGGCCCAAGGATCGGGGCCAGCCCTGCACTGCCCAGGGAGGCCCGAGGAAGGCAGGGGACAGGCAGGCCCCACTTGGCTGTCCTGCCGGGGCACTGAGGTCAGCGGCAGGTGTCCGCACACGCCTGCAGAGCAGAGGAGCGGGCAGCGGCCGAGAGGAGCCTCGACCCCCCCGGGCCTCCCCCTCCCCTCAGCTGCCAGCAGACAGAGCAGAGGCCAGAGAGCATCTTCGCTGGGTCCCGGGGTCCCTAGGGCCAGGGAGTCCAGGCGCGCCCTGCCACCCTGACACCTGGCCCGGCTCCCCGGCATCGAGGGTCCACGCTGGGCTCCTGGGGCTGCCCGACAAAGTCTGTCCTCTCCCAGCTCCGGAGCCCGAGGTCTGAAACCCAGGTGACGGCAGGGCCGTGCTCCCTGTGCAGGCCCGGAGGAGGGTCCCGACTCGCTGTTCTGGCTCCCGGCTCCCGGGGTCTGCTGGTATTCCTCGGCTTGACCGCATCCCCCCAACCTCTGCCTCCAGGGTCACGTCGCCCCCTCTCTGCGCGTCCTCTTATCTTAGAAGGACGTTCTTGTGGACTCAGGGCCCATCTGATCCTCGCCTTAATCACGTCTGCAAAGACCCTGCATCCAAATAAGGTCACGTTCACAGAAGACAGGGGCGAGCATTGGGACATAGCTCTTGGGGTGCACTGCTCAGTCCAGTGCCGGGGCCAAGGCCGGGCAAAGCTAGGCTACCGGGGTGTCACCCAAACCCACAACTGGCCAGGTTGGCATCCAGCCCAGGCGCCCAGGGCTCCTTCTCCCTCCCCGACGCCAAAGAGAATGGAGAGGCATCTGGCCGCGCAGGTGGGGACTCCCCTCCCCACTCCCCCTCCCGGGGCCCTCGATGCTGCCCAGGCTCCCGGCCGGGCAGGGAGAACAGAACGGCCTCGGGGCTCCCAGACCATCGCAGAAGATGCACGGGGCACCCCAAGCCCCCACCGCATCCTGAGCCCTTACTGGGCACGTGCCGAGAGCCCGCAGCATCCCGGGCGTGGGGTCACAGCAGAGGACAGACCGCAAGTCCCTGCCCTGGGGAGGAGACAGCCCTGGGCAAGGAGGCCCAGGGGCATCAGATAAACCCACACTGGAGAAAACTTGAAGCCCTGGGGCGCGTGAGAGAGAGGAGAGCCAGGTGGACAGTGACAGTGACAGGTCATGTCAGATGGGGCAGCCCAGAAAGGGCTCTCTGGGGAGGTGACATTCGAGCCGAGACTGGAGGAGTGGAGACCGTCCCTAGGAGTGACTGCCACACGGAGAAGAACATTGATTAAAGTCTCCTCCGTCGGCTCTTCCAGACGAATACGGCGTCCAGCAGTAAAGTCTCTATTTCTCACTCGATCGACACTCACGTGTCCCTGCCTCTGTGAGAGAAGCCAGGGGGAGACCCCCAAAGCGGGACACCCCTGGGGCCCAGAAACCTCCCTTCCATGGGAGGGGGCAGCGGCTGGAGCCCCCAGGCCCAGGCCCGGCTCTGCAATGGCACAGCAGCCGCCGCCCCGGGGGGCCCCACAGTAACTGAAACGTCGAGAGTCCCCACGGAGCCGGCCCGGGTGCCACCCCCAGGCCGACTGCAAGGACTTCAGAAAAAGAAGCACAAGGACATAAGTCTGCTCGTTGACGTGTTTCATATTGATCACATGCTGAGGCCACGACACCGTGGGTGTTTTGGGCGAAGTAAGAGCGACCGCTAACACCAACGGCACCTGTTCCTTATTCCTCTTTGTGCTGTGGCTGCCGGAAAATTTCAGATGGCCCGAGCGGCTCGCACTGGTGGCTCACGCTGGATTTCTACAGGCAGCGCCGGTGAGCAGAGAGCGGACTGGGCCCCACCTCCATGGCTTCCTAGCTGTGTGGCCTCAGGCGAGAGGCTTCCCTCTCTGTGCCTCAGTTCCCCCATCTGTAAAATGGGAGTATAACAGCCCCTACTTGGCAGGGCCATGGATGAGACTCAAGAGATGGGGCACAGGACTGCACACAGTAGGTGCTTACTATGAAGGAGCTGTAACTATCACTACAATTATGGCTCTCGACCACCCCTGCACTCGACATTCAAGGCCTCACCTCAATTCTCCCAAGGGAACGCCTCATGTTCTCCCACACGAGTCCACCCTGGGGTGGCGGATCAGCTCAAGGCCTCTCACGGCGCTCTCCCCTGCTCCCAGGATGCCCCTGACCTCCAAACCCAAAAGCCCACTCCCTGGGGGCCACCTCCTCCAGGAAGCCTTCAGGAACTACCTAAAACGAGCCTGCCCGGATCTAATCAGGACCTGGTCCATTCTGTGCACAACCACCCACCCTGTGCTAGATGCTGTGCGAGGAATTTAAAGATGCAAAGATGAACCAGACGGGGCACCTGGCCCTGAGAGGCCAGGGGTGAAGAGGCAACAGCAGCATCATGTCAACCACACGGCACCGCTCAGGTAACAACGCACTTCCGCCTGCTTCACCCCTCAAACTCTCGAAGCCCATGTCACAGGTGGACACTGAGGCTGCAAGGCCGGCCGTCTCCCAGGGCACAGGAGCGGGGGGAGCCCTGGCGCGGGGTCGGCGCCCACATGCGGGCCTGTGTGTCCACGCTTCTCCGCCAGGCCGTCCCCACCGGGCTGCAGCGCACGGGGCTTCACCCCTAACCGTGAACCTGACGGGCCACGGAACTGCAAAACCTAGTCCCTCCCCAGTGACAGCAAGAAACAGGCTCTGGGGACACAGCTCTGACCGCACGAGCCAGGAGGCCGCTCGCCCACGAGACCCAGTTCTGGGACAGGCCCAGACCCCGCCCGCTCGGCCCCCGAACCCAAGGGCTCCAGAGGCGCCCCCAGCCCCAGGGGCCCTGGACACGGTCGGCCGGCAGCACAGGCCGCTCTGGCCTCGGGAACACCATGCCCTCCGCTAATGTCCCAGCTGCTTTTGACTTGAAAGGTACTAAGTACAAAAGAGGAGCTTTTTATAGGAAACGCCGGCCCGTTGCTAAGACGACGGGTGAGCAGCTTCAGCGACAAAGCTGAGTCATCCTTGACTCCTCCGTTCCCCTCCCGCCCAGCACCCCATCCCACATCAAGGTTGTGGCTGCTCTCTCTCCAAACCTCCCCTGAAATCCACCCGCTTCTGTGCACACCGCCCCCCCGCCCCGGCCCCACCATCACTCGACTGGACCAATGCTGTAGCCTCTTGGCTGGTTTTCCGACTTCTGCCCCTGGTCTATTCACCCCACAGAATCAGTTACCCTTTTAGAAGATAAGTTGGATCATGTCATCCCCTGCTCAAACACCTCCCATGGCTCCCTACCTATCTCGGAATAAAGTCCAAACTCCTGATAGTGACCTACGAGGTCCTGAGTGATCTGGCTTCCTGGAGGCACTTCCATCACACCCCCCTTTACTGTCGGCCTCACTCACTCTGTTCCAGCCTTGCTGGCCTTGCTGTTCCTGCACCCACCAGGCAAGTTTCTGCCACAGAGCCTTTTACTGCTCACTCCTCCAGGGGCACTCTCCCTGCTCCCCGACCCGATGCCTCACTTCTCAAGCCTAAAGTCACCTTCTTTGTGAGACATTCCCTGAACAGCCTTCATTCCCTCAACAATACTCACTGAGTCCCCACTACACGTCAGGCTCTGGTCTAGGTCTGGGGACTAGAGCAGTGAACAAAATGGACAAAAAGAGCCTCCTTTCTAAAGCAGCACTCCCCCGTCACATTCCGTCCATCACCCTGTGTGTCTTCCTGCCATTACCACCATCAGAAATTCCTCTGTCTCTGTTGACAAGCCCCCCTTCCCGCTGCCTGGACTACAGTCATGATGGATGGAGTCAGAGCAGCCACTTTGGATCACGAGGCAGCCTTGAAAATGGAAGCCACGCACCAAGGATGGTGGAGCAGGAAGATAGGAGACTAGACCCCTGTGACTTCATGGAGCCACCCCACCCATGCTGCCCAGCCCAGTCATCAGAGAAATGTCCACTAAACCCACAATGAGCTCCTACACCATACACCAGAATGGCTGACACGAAAAAGACTGACAATAACAAATATTGGCAAGGATGCGGAGCAACCAGAACGCTCACACACTGGTGGTAGAAGGATAATTTGGGATTATCATGATGGAAAACACTTTGGCATCCTTGGCTAAAGCTGAACATACATTTACCCTGCAAGGCAGCAATCCCACTGCCAGCGTGCACCCCAGAGAAATGAAACATACACCACACGGAGATGGTCCACGACCGCTCAGGCAGCTCGCCTCATAACAGCCCAAACTGGGAACAACACAAAGGGCCACAAACAGTGCGTGGATGACAAACGGTGGCACAGTCCTACAACCAGCCACCACCCACCAAGAAAGGGATGCACGAGGACACCCACAGTGACACAGAGGAGCCGACGAGCACGACGTTGACAGGGAGAACCTGCCAGTGCACCCACTGAGGTCACTGTCCTGGAACGGGCTGACCAATCCTTGGGACAGAGGGGCAGTGGGCCACAGGGGGGTGCCGAGAGGGCAGGGGAGTCCCCCCACGATCCAGGTGGCTGCAGCCAGCGTGCACGCCTACACAGATACTCGGCGACCTCGAACCTGAGCCTGGGCGCTTCCCTATATGGGGGTTACATTTCGGGTTTTAAAAAGAAAAAATGAGAGAAAAACTGTTTACTACGGCGGTGGGTGCTCTTAAGGTGTTGGGCACATGCTGGGGGCACCTTGGCCCCCAAGGGCCCAACAAGGCTGCCAGGCCCCATCAACCTGACTTCTCTCCACCTGCCCCCGAGAGACCTGCGGGGTCACGGCTGGGGGCCCAGGAGCCCCAACACCAGCAGAGGGACCCCGACCCCACGGCCCCGAACCCCTGCCCCCTCAGTTCCGGCCCTCCCCCTCCTCCTAGGCAGGGGCCCCACACAACTTCTGTGCCTCGGTTTCCTCATCTGTGAAAAGGGACTAGAAACAGGACGACCTCGACGGTGACGGCATGCTGACACAAGGGGACGAGCCGGCCCTTTGCCTCTGTGCCCTCCCCCCAAACCCAGAGCCCCAGGCTCGCCGTGAGAAACCTGTCGGAGCAGCCCCAACAGAGGGGCACCTGCGAAACCCAGTCAGGGCCCCTCAAAGCTGTCCAGTCACCAAACCAAGGAAAGTCTGAGAAACCGCCACAGCGAGGAGCCTCCGGAGGCAGGACTGCCCGCGACGTGGTGTCCTGGACGGGCCGGGACAGAAAACGGATATGAAGTCACAACGAAGGAGGCGGGACAGTGTGGGACTGGCTCACGCTAACGTGTCAGCTCTGGTTCGTCCCCCGTAAGCAACGTGCCGCAAGCACCACAGATGTGAACAGGGAAGCGGGGTGCAGGGTCGCGAACACCCCGTAATGGCCCCCCAACGTGTCTGTGAATCTAAAACTGCTCTAAAACACAAACTCACTCACAGCCAACAGGACCCATCCCGGCGGCTCCTGCGGGCTCAGATCCGCGTGGGACCCGGTCCCACGAGAGCCGGAGGCCAAAGGAAAACGTGCGCCCAGAGCTTTTGCAAACATCAGAGCCGCTGAAACAACACTGACATTTTCAAAAGCAGGTCTATTCAAACATACAAGAGTGTTTCAAGCTGAAGTATTTTACTTAAACCAAAACCAGACTCTGGTAGAATTTTACTTCCGTAGCTTTAATGGAACAAAACTCACTGTTTGACTTTCCTATTGACTGCACACAAATTACCAAAAGCTCACTGGCTGAAAATAGCACAGAGTTGGTATCTGGGAGCTTTGGAGGTCAGAGGTCGAAAAGGGGTCTCACGACAAGATGGAGGTAAAATCGAGGCGTCAGCCCCAGGGGAGAAGCCCTTCGCCAGCTTTTCCAGCTTCCAGAAGCCGCCTGCCCTCCTTGGCCCAGCCCCTCAACCCTCCGACCCCGCTTCCATCGCCTCATCCTCGCTCACCTGCCTGCCTCTTACAAGGCCCCTGGAGACGTCCCCACACATAACCCAGGACAACCTCCCCATCTCGAGGTCCTTCATTTAACCACATCTGCAAAATCTCTCTCGTCTCGTGAGGTGGCACGTCCACAGGTCGCAGGATTAGGACGTGGACATCTTTGGGGGCCACTGTCCTGCCTCCCACGCCCGCTCAGGGAATGTGGGGCTTCCTCCCGCAGCCCCCTCCACACCTGGGAACCCCCAGCACCGGGGAGGGGTGACGCCTGTCCCCCACGCACCCCTGGCTCTCCTGAGTGCTCCCGTCTGCAGCCAGCAGGCAGGGCCCCGGCCAGACAAGGTGGGCCAGGTCGCTGCACGGGACGCCCACCATCCCCTCGCAGTGAAGCCCCCTTGATCTGCAGCCTGAGCCCCTTGAAGAAACACAGGGCAGAACACACTCTGGTGGCTTCTTTCAAGTGGCATCGTGGGGGCCTTCGTTCTCCCGCCGGGATCTGCAGAGCAAGCCCCTTCCACTGCCCCGGCTCCAGACTCCTGAGACCAAAGGACAGCCTGGCTGGATGGTGACACACGGTATCAGAATGCGAACTGAGGCACGTCCCAGAAAGACCTCAGCTGCTGCATCCTCAGCCGGGCACACGAGGGGCGCCGAGGGGCCCTGGACGGGGGCCACCCCCATCCTGGGGCGCATCAGAATCGGGGGTCTCGCCAAAGCAGGCCTCTAAAAGCCACCAGGTTCCCACGGGACAGGTGGGGAGAGAAGAGGCCAGAGGTCAGAGCACCTTGAGGGTCCCAGGGGGCCCAGGAACTTCCTGGCCGGGCAGGGACCAACCGACCACGGAGCCACACCCCCGCAGCCCCCCAAAAGGGACCCAACGGCAAGGGGCAGAGGCCCCCGGGGGGAGGCCCGGGGGATTTCCAAACAGCGGAGCCAGTTCCTCATTTCAGAGGCTCACGCTGGACCTGGGGGCGCACTCGGGTGGGTGACAGTTCCGCGGCACAGTGGGGGCAGGGGGTCTGGACTTTGTGTCACTTTGTGTGACTGTGCCGGGCACCCGTTGGAGCAGTGGCTCTCCAAGAACAGGCCTCCATCAGCAGCAGCTGCGTCACCTGGGAACTTGACAGAAATGCAGTCTCTCGGGCCCCATGGCCGCCCCGCCGACTCAGATGCCGGGCTGGGGCCGGGCCGCGTGTCTGGACGGGGCTGCAGAGGACTCGGCCCCACGCCAGGCAGAGAGTCACCGGCTAGAGAAGATGACCGATGTCAGACGTGAGCTCCAGGAGAACCGGGCAGGGAGCCGGGTCGGGGGCGCAGGGTGGCCTGGAGGCTGCACGACCACGTCTGTCGAAGCAGAGGAGGGGCGCACGGCAGCAAGACACTCTCTCTGCTTCTATGTATATTTGAAATCTTTCATGATGAGTTTTTTAAAATCACTTAAAATTCATTACACCCTTCCGCACGTACACAAAAACACACAGATGGGTCTTCTCCCCGACTCTACGAGCTGTCAGTCCATGGGCCAGATTTGGCCAGTGGATGAGTTTTGGATCACGTGGTATTTCAAAATACTTGAATTGGTTGACAATATCTTAAAAACAGCACATAAATTCTGGATTTCTGGCTTCTGAAAAACTGGGAGATGTGGCAGCACTGGGCCTGCACCCCCACATGGCCGCAGCCTGCTGGAGCCAAGTGGCAGCTGCTCCTTACAGAGGGTCCACTCCCCAGCTTGCCACAGGCCCCACCACTCCCTATCACCTCACACCAGGATGCTTCACTCACAGCCCTGACGGACATCTGAGTTTGTGATCCCTGTCCTACAGTAACACAGGGCGACGACCCAGCATTCATTCATTCATTCGTTTGTTCGTTCCAACCTCGCCTGAGCATCTAACATGCTCCAGGCTGGTGCTTCATGCTACGGGGGGCAATCAATTAAAGAGAAGCAGGGCAGGAAGTGGGAAGAGGACACGTTACTCACAAATGACTCAGACACCCAACAGGAAGAGAGCAGGGCATCAAACGTGTTTATTGGCATACCTTGGCCAGCAATGAAACACTCGCACAGCTGGCAGGAGCACGTGTGGTGCAACCACTTTGGAATATTCTTGGGCAAGATCGACTAAAGCAGAGCCCGACGTCCAGAAAGCCCCTTCTTGGCGTCACCCAGGAGAAATGGAGACACACGTCCCCTCGAAGGCTTGTAGACAAATGTTCCCAGCAGCTTTCCTCCCGACAGCGCCACCCGGAAACCACCCAAACCCGAGCCCGGGCCAGGCACACGCACGGCACAAGCACGGCGGCACGGAAGAGCCCCACAGGTGACGGGGCGGACCTCAGAGCCTCACGTGGAGCAAGAGAAGCCCGACCAGAGGACGTGTTGCGTGACCGTCCTGGTAAAACCTTGCTCCGCTGTCAGAAGCCGGGGGGCAGTTACCTCGCAGCTGGGTGTCCCCTGGAGGGGAGCGCGAGGGGATGCTGCTGGCGTGCTGCTCGCTGGGGTGTGCTCAGCTGTGCAATTCCACGTGCCCGATACACAGGCGGCTAACGTCAACGACGACAGGCAGCATTTGCTGGGGGCCAGGCCTTCTGTCTGACGCACAGGTGGCAGACAGTGCTGCCACACACCGGAAGGCCACCTCTATCCCCTCGCCCTGCTCAGAGAACCCTAACTTGCTTCTAGTATTGGGCAGAAAGCCCTAATCTCAGGGAAGGTGGGCCCAGCTCCAGTCCAGGCCCATGACCCTGTTCTAGCCAACGTGAAAGGAAGGGAAGCCTGTTGGGAGCATCTGAGAAAACACTCCTCTTCCAACAAAAGAGGAAGAACTGAACAGAGCCCTCCCATTGCACCATCCCTCCTTTGGGCTTTGAATGATGTGTGTGACAGCATGATGTCCAGCGCTGTGGCAGCCATCGCGAGACCATGAGGGCAAGGCTAAGAGAGTCGCATAGACACTGACCCAGTGCCCTGACATTATCGAACTCCTGAACAAATCTGGAAACGCTTATCACCTCCAGTCTCTTACGGAGCACGACAATAAACATCTTGATTATACCAGCCACTCGGAAGCAGGTTTCATGTTGTTGGCAGCCCAAAACATCCCATCTGAAGCAATGCTTTCTTTCACTTGAACCCGACCACTGGTCTGTGAGGTAGGTATCACTATTCGCTCTGTCTTATAGATGAGGAAACTGAGTCATAGTGAGATTTAACCACTTATTGCCCCAAGGCACAAACCTAGCAGTTGCAGAGGGTCAGCAACTCTGGTCTTCCCCAAAGTCTGGGCTCTGACCACTGCACTCTCCTGCCCGGGAAAGGTAGCCACAGGTATGGCCACAGTCTCCACCAGGGCTGACTCCAGCGCCACCTCCTCCACAGAAGTCAGGAGGAGGATAACTCTTCCTGCTGACGCCTCCACTTCACTCCAGGAATAAAGCTGGCTCTTTTCAAGCAAGAACGGGTTCGCAAACTGTAGCCCACGGGCCACATCAGGCCTCATGGCTGTTTCCATTCATTCCAGATGCTAACAGTGCTTTTACATTTTAAAATGTTTGAAAAAAGTCAACAGAATCCCATTTCATGACACGTGAGAGTTCGATAGGAGCCACGTCTCGGTGTCCGTCTTAAAGCCGTGCTGGCTCGGCCACGCCCACTCTCGGCCGCTGGGGCGGCTCTGGCTCTGGCAGAGGTGAGCCAAAACCTTCACTCTGCCCCTTTACAGACCCGTGTCCGCCACCCCATCCTCCCCGCCCGGTCCCCTGATGCGCCACACGGAGACCCTCCTCCTCCCGCCCGGTGGCAGAGCAGAGGATGAAAGGACCCAGGACACGGGCACCCGGTGTGCACGTGCCGCGAGGACCGTCGTAAGGAGCCGCCCCCGCCGCCCTGGCCCCGCGGTGAGAAGGCCCCGCGGAGCCGGCCCAAGGCTCGTCCACCAGGACCCGGAGGAGACGAGGCTGGGGCTGCCACCCTCAGAGGCTCATCTCCACGAAGCTCGGCGGATGATCACCTCACTGTGGCCGGCGGGCCCCCATCAGCAAACCCAATCCAAGACGGGGCACACCAACACCCCCTCAAATTAGACCCCACAGTGGTTTTTTTAAATTGTAGTAAAATACACATAACATAAAGTTTGCCCTCCTCACCATTTCTGGGTGCGCAGTCCGGGGGCGCTCAGTACACTCACGTTGCGCCACCGTCTCCACCGGCCCCTCCAGAACGTTTCCATCTTGCACAATAGAAACTCTGCCCCATTACCACCACCTCCCCCCGTTCCCTGGCCCCTGCATCCCACTCTCTGTCTCTATGGATGCGCCTCCTCTGGGGACCTCGTGGGAGCGGAATCACTCAGTGTCTGTCCCTGCGTGACCGGCTTCTTTCGCTCAGCACAGTGTCCTCCAGGCTCACCCATGCCACGGGCTGCACCAAGACCAGCTCCCTCTTTCGGGCTGAATCACATTCAGCGTCTGGAGGGGCCTCCATCCGTGGAGGGACGTCTGGGTTGCGTCACGCCTCGGCCCTGTGAATAACGCTGCCACGCACATGGGGGCACAACATCGCCTCGAGTCCCCGCATCCCGTTCTTTGGGGACGTACCCAGAAGCGGAATTGCTGGGTCACACGGTGACTCTGCACGGCTTTCTGAGGAACCGCCAGACCGTCTCCCACGGCGGCTGCACCCGGGCACGTTCCCGCCGGTGGCTGCAGGGGCCCCCTCCTCCACCTGCTCGCGGATCCTTGTTCATTTTGGGACGGCGGCCGTCCTGACGCGCGAGGCAGCGTTTCACTGCGGTTTTGATCTGTTTCCCTGAGGATGAGTTGAGCGTCTTTTCGTGTGCCTGGGGGTCACTTGCGTATCTTCTTTGGAGAAATCCATGCTAAGGCCTTGACCCATTTTGTAACCGGGCTCTTTGGGTTTTTTGTGGTTGACCCAGAACTCGAGACCAGAGTGAAGGCCCCCACTCTCCACCTGCTCGTGACCGACTCCCAACCTTCTCATCTTGGAAAACAGCCCCACCATCGAGTCCCACGCGGAAGCCAAGAGCCATAGCACCTCCCTCCTCCCCGCACGCCCAGCTCCGTCCATCGGCACGTCCTGTTGACTCTCCCTGAGAAAGAAACCTCAAATCTTCTCCCTCCTTGCAATGTCACTGCCCCCACGCTGCCCCGACCCACCGCCCTCCCTGCCTCCACCCCGAACCCCCAACTCTCCCTCCTCCCCAGGGCAGCCGGAGGGCTCTGTGAGACACCAATCAGGTCACGGTTCCCCTGCTCCAATGGCGTCCCCGGGCACTGAAAACCAAACCCAAACTCCCCACCGCGTCCGACAAGGCCCCAGCCCGCCCCTCTGCCCTCACCGCCCCCTCCCAGTCACCTCTCCCACCCCGGTTCCCTCTCCTCCAATGCCGTAAGCCACTTCCCCTTCCAGGCCTTTGCACCTGCTGTGCCCTCGGCCTGGCATGCCGCTCCTATGCCTGACTCCCCCTCAGAGACGCCCTCCCAACCCCCCACCCAAAAGAGACCCACCCCCCCAGTCCCTGATGCCAGCCCGCCTGCACGCCCCCTCCGGAGTTCTCACAGCAAGCCCTCAGAGGCTTCCGTGTGTGTCTTTATTTGCTGGTTCACGGCCGCCCCCCTTGCTGCAATGTCAGCGGCCCAGAGTAGCACGCAGTCTGGAGCCCACGACGGGAGCTCCCACGCCTGACAACGCCCCGCGCACAGCAGGCGCTCGGTGAACACGCGTGGAGGGACATGAGCGACCTTCCCCCATCATTCAGGGCTCGAGGGCCCCTCCTTCGCGGGGCGCCCGGCCCCCATCCTGCCCACACCCCTCGGCTGACCATCACCAGGGCTGCCCGGAGCCGACTCCCCACGAGGGCTTGTCCCACCCGTCAGTGGGAGCGCCCACAGAGAAAGCTGGGGCTGAATGCAACGCGTCACTCCCGGCCTGGAGCCAAGGACTCTGGGTTGACGCAAGCTCCTGTCCACACGCTGTGACCCCTGGAGCTTTCGTGCCTGTCGCAGGTCCACCAGACCCCAAGCTCCAAGAGCCTCAGAAAAGTCAGAGATGCTGCAAAAATGCAAGGCTGCTGTTGTCACATCCAAAACCACTAGGAGGGTTCAAAGACCTCCCCCCACACCCCTGGGGTCAAAGGACATCTCAAACCTCAGCTGACCTGTCCCAGCCCCCCCGGCCAGTCTCCCTCCCTGCCAAGGTCACGGGTGGCCCTGGCTGCTTGACAGCACTTATCTGAGCTCACGGCCACACAGCACGGCGGCCAGACCCCGAGGGAGCGTGGAGGTCAGTGACGGCAGTCCCTGCGGCTCACGAGAGAGGATACCGAGGCACAGCCACCCTGCCCCCCACAGCCGCCTCCACTCCCACCTCCCCGGGGCCTCGCTGGGGTTGCTGCCATCCTGTTCCAGGTGGCGGGACGGACATGGCCTTCATCGCCACCCCTGCCACCCCGTCCCCGCGGCCTCAGCAGGAGCCGCAACGCTCAAAGCACAGTGCTCACTGAGTCCTCGAGACAGCTCCACAAGGTGGACGCTAACGTCATCCCACCTTACAGATGGGGAGACTGAGGCAGGCTCGGGGAGGCTGGGTCACTGCCTAAGTCTGACTAGAAATGAGGGCCATTTCCTTAACCCCCTCCCTGTACTGCCACCTACACTAATAATTAATAAATATTTTTGAGTTCTTCTCACTGTTCCCTCACTTGGCCAGGTAGAAAGAACAAACGCCACCCCAGATGAAGAAACGGAGGCAAGAGGTTTACGACGGGCCTGAGGCCTTAAGCCGTGTCGGAATCCAGAAGGGCGCCCCACCGCCCACGTCTCCTCTGACCTCGTCATCACCCAGACCCCAGACAGCCTCCGTGAACCAACGGAACTTATTCCAGAAACGGACAGGTCATCAAAGCAACAACGTCAGCCAGCCGACCCCCGCGGCCCAGGCGGGGCCCTTCTCCTCCCACACATACCCCATTCACCCCTCGCAGCAACGGCAGGAAGCCCACGGCTGGCGCTCGCCCCATTGGACAGATTACGACATGCGGCCTGGGGGAGCCGAGCCACCTGGCACGGCCACAGCGGGAGAGCATCGTCCTGGTGGGAAGTGACCTGCAAAGAACAGACCTCAGCCAACGGGCAGCCCCGGCCGACAGCTGCCACGGAGACCTTCCCCCGTCATCAGTGCCCAGGACTCCAGACTGGATGTAAATCTGCTCATCTTTCCATGCTGGTGACCAATTTAAATTTTTTTTTAATAGCAGCATAGGCCACACAAAATGCCCCTCCAGCCAGGTCCAGGTCTGTGAGCAGCTGGGCTGCAGCCTTGGGACAAGAGTAGGGAGCACAGGCCTGGTCCAGGCTCTGCTTCTACCACCAGCTGTGTGACCTCAGGCAAGTGCTTCAACCTCTCTGAGCCTCTGTGCCTCCACCTGGAAAACGAGCAGACCGTGCCTTGGAGTGGGTTGTGAGGATGTGAGGAGCTGATGCCTGTACCACACGCAGCCTGGCGCCTGGCACACAGGTGGCGCTCAGGCAACACTGGCTATTGTTGCTAACATCATCCTTCCCGGAGGGGGTCGAATGGTGGCCCCTCAAAAGACATGTCTACCTGGAACCCGTGAATGTGACCTTCTTTGGAAAAAGGGTCTTTCCAGATGTAATTAAGGATCTTAAAATGAGATCATGCTGAATTATGGGGGGGGGGGGGGGGCAGTGTCCTAAATCCAAGGACGAGTGTCCTGAGAAGAGAAGAGACTCAGAAGAAAGGCCCAGTGGAGACAGAGGCAGAGACGGGAGGGGTGCGGCCACAGCCCCGAGTCGCCTGGGCCCGCAGAAGGAGGAAGGGCCGCAGCAGTGTCCTCGCGATCCTGCCCACCCTGGATACGGGAGCACTCCTCCAGGGCCAAGGGGAAGGCGTCTCTGTTGTTTTGACCCTCCAAGCCTGTGATTGTGCCGGCCACCCCAGGGAGCCAGCACAGCCCGAGAAAGCTCCAGGAGGCACACAGGTGTTTCCAGCAGGAAGGCTGCTGTGAGACGGATCCCGCCCTGCGCCTTCCTGTGTCCCGTCCCTGGATGAGGCTTCCCTCGCTCCCCTCCTCCTGCACTGTGCCGGCAGCAGACAGAGACCTGCAGCTCTGTCCTCGCCGCGTTCTGTTCACAAGCGTGCGCGCCCACCGTGGGGGCTGTGCCAGAACAAAGATCTCCAAGACGCCCCCAGAGGAGCCACACCTGAGCGGGAGAAAGACGCTGGGAGCCCGTGTGTGCCTGGAGGGGGGCGTCCCCCGGGCCCGTGGACACAGACATTGGTGCTCAGGAAGGAACTATTAACCCAGGCCGCCTTCGGAGCCAGGCCCCGCCGTGGGACAGGGAGCGGTGGCTTTTCATGTTGGCTTTTTTTGTATGCTTTCCGTTTTTTAAAAAATCCTACCCCTATTTTACTTTCCTTATCTTATTTTTGATGCCATCAGGGGCTGTCTGGGCCAGAGCTGACCTTGCTGAGCACGTCCAGGCCAGCCACCTGAGGGACGCGCCCATCGGAGGCCGCTCTCCTGGCCTCTGGTTTGCGGGAGCTCAGACAGTCGGCCCATTTGCACAAGAGGAAACTGGCTTTCAGTAAAAAATCAGGTTCCCGGAGAAGCCAAGAACGAGGGCCTGGATTTGATCCCGGAGTTCTGCAGGTCTGAGGGTCGGGCACACACGTTGCAGTGGGTTGAACAGTGTCCCCCAGAATTCTCGTCTAGCCGGAACCTCAGAATGGGACCTCATTTGGCAAAAGTGTCCTCGCAGACATAATCAAGCGAAGGGTCTCGAGAGGAGGTCATCCTGGATTAGGGTGGGCCCTAAATCCAACGGCAGGTGTCCTTATAAGAAGAGGAGGGGACACAGAGGGACACGGGGGGACAGCCACGTGAGGACAGAGGCCCTAGGAAATTAACGCACACGCACGGTTACACACCCAGGCGGCCGCCGGCACACGGTCAGCAGGAGGGGCCGCGTGAGCTGGTGGAACGGGGACATGCTCCCCCGTCCTCGACAGGGACTACCCTCCACTCCGAGCCTTCTCAGCCCAAGAGAGGAACCTCAGGTCCTCCGTCCTCTCCTGGAAGATGGCTTCGCTCAGCGGGGGCCACAGGGTTTCTGATTAAGCCAAGCCCGAGGCCTGGGGTCTGGCCTCGTTTGCTGTGTGACCCCCTGCCAAGCCCCTCGAGCTCTCTGAGCCTTGGATCCCCTCTCAATGACTCACAAAAGGAAGAAGGCTCGAACTCACGACTCAGCAACACCAATTCGAACAACCCCCAACGCACACCCACCCAACCGCAGACACTCTGGAAGCCAGACGGTGCCAGGCCCGGGAGCAGGCGTGGGAGGGAAGAGCCGAGGCCGGGGGGCCAGCACACCCAGGGAAACTGGCTCCCCAGGGCCCCAACCCGGCAGGTCCTCTCCCAGCACATCCCGAGGAAATTCTTGAGAATTACAAGGTGGAAGGTTCCAGGATGTTTGCTGTTTGAGGCAGGGGTGGATGGAACCGGGCACTCGTCAGAAAGGGCACAAATAAAATGTGTGAAAGGTGAACTCGGAAATCCAGACAAAGGCAAGAAGCAAAGAGCTGGGCACGCAGACAGCAATATGGACAGGTTTCAGAGATCCTGAGGAGAACAAGCAGGCCGCAGAGAGCCAGTGCGTCGTGGAGGGAGGTCAGCGCCCCAGGCCGGAGCAGGCGCCCAGCTCGAGGCACTCACTACCCAGCGGCCCACCGGATCCTCACCTCCACCTGATGGGACGGTGCAGTTTATCCCATTTCACAGGATCCTAAGGAGAGCACAGAGACCTGAAGACCCTGCCTTAGGTCACACAGCGGGCAGGAGGCAGAGCCAGGATTTGACCCCACGCCCGCCTGGCTCCAGAACTGTGTTCTGTGTGCAGACCATAGCACTTCAGGTGGTACAAGGACACGCACGTCCTATTTAAGGACTTGCCCAATGGGGAGGGGTGCCGGGGCAAGGAGGGGTAAGACACGGGAGTGATGAGGGGAAGAAGGGAAGGGAAAGGAGAGAACAGAAAGCAGATGCACAAAGATGTGTGTGCACGCGGATGCTCACAGTGGCCAAGAGACAGAAACAGCCCAAGAGTCCCTCAACAGATGATGGACACACAAAATTCAGCAGAGCCACACGGTGGAATATTATACAGCTGTGAAAAGGAATGGGGGCCTGACACGTGATACAAACTGGATGAACCTCAAAAACACAATGTTAAATGAAAGAAGCCAGACACAAAAGGTCATATACCAAATGCTTCCATTTGTATGAAATGTCCAGAACAAGCAAATCCACAGAGACAGAGAGCAGATCAATGGGTGCCCAGGCTGGGAGAGCTGGGAGGCAGAACGGGGAGTGACTGCTCAGGGACGGGGGGTTTCACTTTGGAGTGATGGGAATGTGCTGGAAGTACACAGAGGGGATGGTTGCCAACACCGTGAATGGACTAAATGCCAGTGAATTGATCACTTTAAAAACATTAATTTTATGTTATATGCATTTCACCTCCATAAATTATTAAATTAAAAATGAATGATGGGGGGACAGCCCAGTGGCGCAGTGATTAAGTGCACACGTTCTGCTTCGGCGGCCTGGGGTTCACCGGTTCAGATCCCGGGTGCGGGCAGGGCACCGCTTCACAAAAGCCATGCTGTGGTGGGTGTCCCACGTACAAAGTAGAGGAAGATGGGGACGATGTTAGCTCAGGGCTAGTCTTCCTCAGCAAAAAGAGGAGGATTGGCAGCAGTTAGCTCAGGGCTAATCTTCCTCAAAAAAAAAAAATGAATGAACTGGTGCAACCCCTTTGGCAACAGCGTGGCACTTCTGGGTGAAGCCGAAGGTGCATGTCGGGACCCCCAGTCCTACTTACGGACCTGGAGGAACTCCAGCTTGTGCACCCGTGAGGTCCTGGCGGCCGTCTTGAACAGGATGGAGAAACCGTGACAGCCTCATGGAATATCACACAGCCATGAAGATGGGGTGTGGCTTACTGCGACGACATGGACGGATCTCACAAACATGATGGGAAGCAGGAAGGGCAAGACAAACAGAATCTCTCCCTCCGTCTGGGCTGGGCTGCAGCAACACGATCCTACGGCCGGAGTCTTATAAACAGCAGGCACCTATTTCTCACAGTGGGGGGGCTGGAGGTCTGAGATCAGGCTGCGAGCACGGTCGGTAGGGCCCTCTTCCGGCTGCAGACTCCTCACTGTGTCCTCACACGGCAGAGGGGGTGAGGGAGCTCTGTGGGGTCTCTCTTATAAGGGTGCTAACCCCCTTCATGACACCTAATGGCCCCACCCTCATGGCCGAATCACCTCCCCAAGGCCCCACCTCCTGAGACCATCGCCTTGGACACCAGGCATTCAACACATGGACTTGCAGGGGCCACAGCCATTCAGACCACAGCAATATGATTCATTCAAGTTCAAAATCAGACCGAAGGACAGCCAGTGTTAGGGGCCTGGACGGGGTGCCACTCCCACAGCACCCCAGGCGGGACTGAGCCTGCTTGCCCCTCAGGGGGTTCTGGAGGGCGGACAAGCACCCCTCACCGGGGGTCATTTTAGTTCCTTATTCAACTGCATGTGTCTTAGGCACCTTCCCAGGAGTGCATAATATTTCAGCATGAAAAGTAATCACAGACTCCGAGGCGAGAACGCGCAGCGGGAGGCTGCACGCGGGGACCAGGCCTGGGAACAGGCGGTGGGAGGAAGTCCCAAGGATTCAAGAGTCTTTCGAAGCTGCCAAGGCATTGCCTCTGCAGGTGGCCCTCAGCCCAGGGAGGCCAGCGTGGCCTCCGCGCCCGCCAAGAGGCAGATGGGGCCAGGGAGACGGGCACAGGGATCCTGCCGGGCTCAGCGGGGCGACGCGGACGGGAGAGGCCCCCACCTGCTGCTCGGCCATTCTCTGGCATTCGGTCTCCACCAGACAGGCCCTGGCACCCGGGCCCCGGCGCCTGTCCAGCCCCAAGGAGGAAGCGGGCCTCTGCCCCAGCCCGCGGAGCATCATGCTCCCTGCGCCCCGGGATGAATCTGGAGCCCGGAGGGTGAAGGGGCGGGTGCGTGGGCCGGGCGAGGTATCAGAGCTGGGAAATTAGGAAGGCTTCGGGGGGCCAGATTCCCCCTGAGGCCCTGGCCAGCGGCGGGGTGGGGCTGCCAGGCCGGGGGGAGTCCAGATGCCCACCCAGCTGGCCAGGAGCGCTCTGCTCCCGTCCAACTCACACAAAGAGACTTCTGTGTTGGGATCCGTCGGAAGAAAACGTGCACTCATGAGGAAACGATTAAACAAATCCACATCAAGGGACAGTCCGCCAAAAACCCGGCCTGGTCCCCTCACAAATGCCAACGTGGTGAAAGGCTCAGTGAAAAGAATAGAGCTGGGGGGACTCAGCTCAATTAAAAGGGACGAAAGAGGGGCCAGCCCCGTGGCTGAGTGGTTAAGTTCGTGCGCTCCACTTCAGCGGCCCAGGATTTCCCTGGTTCGAATCCTGGAGGCGGACATAGCACTGCTCATCAGGCCATGCTGAGGCGGCGTCCCACATGCCACAACTAGAAGGACCCACAACTGAAAATACACAACTCTGTACCGGGGGACTTTGGGGAGAATAAAGGAAAAATAAAATCTTTAAACAAAAAAAAAGGGGGTGAAAGAGACAAGGTGACCGGACACTGGACAACATCCTGGACCCAAAAACTGCTTCAAGGATGCCGTGGGCACAGTGAGGGGATCTGAACGGACACTGAGTGTTGGGTCAAAGAAGAGGATCGTTCTGAGCTTTCCTGAGAGCCACCTCGGTCTGTGGTTCCAGAGAACATCCTTGTCCTAAGACACGTCCCGGGGTGAGATGACGAGAGAGGGGGCAGGGAGGGCACAGATGCAGCAACCTGTAAAGAAAAACCCAGCGGAGCTGGGGAGGGTCTCCGGGAGCTCGAGACACTGTTCTTGTGATTTTACCAAAACAGCATTTTTAAAACTAAAACCTCGGGGTGGGAAAAGAACCCATCAGCTGCTTTACAGACTGTTTCACGAGTTTGAACGCTCCCTCGTGGGAAAGGCTGGGACCGTGGAATATTCAATCATCCAGACAACCAGCCGGAGCTGCCTAGGCGACCGGGGAAGATTCAGAGAAGAGATCAGGGAGGGAGAGAAACAACATGCAGGCAGTGGGCTGCGTGCGGTCCCCTTTGGATGACATGACGACAGACAAATCCTCCTATGTGTATGTGTCTATAAGGTCGAGACGATGCCAACTGCAAACCCTAACGTGACACCTGCCACGCTGCCATTCTCAGTGCTGCCTACGTGCCAACTCCTCCACCTCCACGAGGGCCCCATACAGGAGATCTTTTTCTTCATCCCATTTTACAGAGGCTGGAAACAAGGCACAGAGAGGTTAAGTCACTTGTGAGAAGGCACACAGCTGGGAAGTGGCAGAGCCAGGGTTTGAACCTGGGCTGTCTGGCTCCAAAGTCCATGCTCTCGGGTCCACCTAAGTTCCTAGATGTCGAAACCCTGGCCAAGGGCCCAAGAGAGGCCAGGGGATTTGAGAACTCATGCCTGACCTTGATGGTGACATGCCAGAGTCGCCTCCGTCAGCACCACCTTCCAGCTCCCACGTTCCACTCTGCCCCACGCCTCTCACTCGGGGGGCAGGTGCCCACGAGGGCTCCCAGGGCACATTCTTGGCACACAAACAGATGCTCCCAGACCCCCCAGGCCTGGCTGTCCAGGTGATGCCTCCCCCACACACCTCTGTACCGTCCTAGGCAAGGAAGGGTGTGCCCCAGGGTTTGGGGCAAGGGCCAGCAGGCTGGCAGCCACTCGTCCCCACACTGCTGCTGACAGGTGTACTGGGTCACATTGCAGAATACACCTGCCGGCTATGACAGCTCTGGATCATCTCATCTGCACCTACCGGATTCCGACACAGGCTCATCCACCCGCCCCCACCCCGCCCCCACGTCTCCCAAAGCCCGAACTTTTGCACACGGCGCCAGCCACGACATCTCTCCCAGTTTGTAACAAACACTTCCTCCCATCCTGCCACCAGGCCTGGGTGGGGAGGGGTACAGACGAGCCCGGGGACTCTCCGCCTGAAGGGCTCGAGTTAAGTAACTTGCTGCGGCAACTGCTGGGCCTCTTCCTGCACGGCCCTCCTGGCCTCCGCCCAGCGTCGCCCTTCCACTGCTCGCCTGAGGCCGTGGGCCCTGCCAGCACGGCTGCTGTTCTGCTCCCTGGCCTGACATAAATCCCTGCTTCCTCTGGGTTTCGGTTTCCTCAAAGGACACATAAAAGATGGAACTGAGGAAAACCCCATTTCCAGATCTAACGACCCAAGAGTTTATGAAACTTTCCCGGACAGAAACGATTAGCGGATAAGCCACCACCTCCTGGGAGGTCTCAAATGGAGCCAAACAAAGTAATCCCTAAAACTGTAATGGCAAGAGCCAGTGAGAGGCAACGAGGAGATGCGGTGGGGAAGCTATTTGGGGGCAAACAGCCCATCAACCATTTCTGCTGCCTGTCACCCTTTCTGCTTTCTGCTAACAGCTCCTCCCTTTGCCTCGGGGTCACCACCCCACTGCCGCCTCAATCCCAGCGTTTTGGAGAAAAAGGGCCTCCCTCTGCGGCTCCAAGGATGCGCATGTGATTCAAACCTCACCAATCAGAGCAGCCCACCGCTTGAGGGAGGAGCACGTGACATAAGCCCAGCCAATCAGAGCCGATGGGGCATTCACCCCAGTCTTGTCCCGGCTGTTGGGAAAGGTCCCAATTACCCTGAGGGGTCCCTCCAGCAGGGTCCCTTTGGAGACCTCTGGGCAAGTCCAGAGCTGCAGTTTGTCCCCCACGGGGTGCAGACGGCCGTTTGTTTCCCAGTTAAAGCGGCTGGAAGCTTACATGCAAAAAAATGCATCTTTACCTCCAGGATCAAAGAGCCCGCGGACGCTGCAGCACGCGCCCCCCGGGAGGAAGAGCGGGGCTGCGGGGCCTCCCGCGCTCCCCCGCGCCCTCCAGGCCCACGCCGACCCGGGCGACTTGTGGTTTCCTGAGTGCAGACGGCTGAGGTGCACGGGGGTCACACCCCCAATCCAGGACGGGGTAAAACCACCGGCAGAGTGGACCTGGGGCTCCCGCTCCAGCCCCACAGTGTCTGCCGGCGAGACAAGAGCGTGAGGCGTCAGGGATGCCACTCGCATGCTGAACTTAGGCCTTACCTGCCGCAGGGAGGGAAACGCCACCCCACCCGCAATCCAGGCCGCTGCGGGGGCCAGGATGCCAGCGTGGGGACCCCTGCTCCCCCCGTGGGCAGAGGGAGGTGGTCCCATACAGCCCCCACGCCTCCCCGGGCGCCTGAGCCAGGACAGGTCCTGTTTCTTTACCCGCCACCCACAGACAGCCCGGATGTCCTAAACTTTACTGTGTCCCTTCGCCCTGGCCACTCGCCCTTCACGTTGGGACAGGGAAGGGGTCCATCAGAAGACACCAACGCTCAGCCCGAGGAAAGAGCCAGTCACTGGAATCAGAGAGAAGTCACTGGAATCCAGATGGGGCTTGCTAGGACGCAGACCCCGAATCCAGGACCGCATCTCGGAGACCAGGCTCCAGGTGCTTGTACCAGGCACACAGACAGGAGTGGAGGACCCAGTGCCGGAACCTGAGGAGTCCAGCGCCAAACTCCATGGTTTCGAGGATCCCCACTGGGGTCCTCAGCCCAAGGTCCCACGCCAGCCAGGTCTCTGTCCTGGACCAGGGTCCCCAACCAGGGAATACAGTCATGAACAAGTCAGACGAGGTCCCTGCCTCATGGAACAACCTCAAGCAAGTGAACAATATAATTTCAGGGAACGGTGAGGGCTTGGAAGGGAATAGCATGGAATGGTTATAACACAGATGAGGGGACGGCAGGGGTAGTGTTAAGGGGGATTAGTGGTCAGGGGATATCTTCTTCAAGAGGTCACATTTGAGCTGAAACATAAAAGGGGAACCAAACATAAGAGCTAGGGGGAAAAGCATTCCAGAAGAAGGAACAGCAGGTGCAAAGGCCCTGAGGCAGGAAAGAACATGGTGCATCGGAGGAAAAGAGAAGCCTGTGAGGCAGGAGCAGGATGAGAGTGCTGAGAGTTGAGGCAGGTAGGGGCCCATGAAGAAGGGGCTTACAGGCCCTGGGGTGGACAGGTTTCATACCACATGCAAGAAGGTTTTGATGAGGATCATCAAATGACGCAGTTGCAGTTTTTACAGAGCGTTCCAGCTACAGCAGGGAGAATGGAGGGCAGAGTGGCGTGCACAGGCACGAGCAGCCGGCCCGGGGGGAAGCCCTGCAGCTGGCGAGAGACGGGGCAGCTCGGTCTGGAGCCCAGGCCGTGCAGGGCAGGGAAGGAGGCCTATGTCCCCGAGCAGGAACACAACCTGCCACTAGTCACGAACCTCCCTGGGAGACCATCCTTGTCCTCTAAACGTCCATTCCATAAATATTTGGGCACCTCGGAGTACGTGCCACGCGTGGCTCGGGGTGCATGGAACACGGCGATGAACAAAACCGAGGTCCCTGTCCTCAGGGGCCCCACATTTGCATGGGAAGAAATCGGCAATAAACTGTAAATGGGGTGCGCAGGTCAATTACACGGTATCTCAGTGGGTGACAGGAGGGTTGGGAGCACAGGGGTTGAGGAGGGAACCTGAAATAGGAGAAAGGGAGGTCGGAGAGCAAGGTCTGGCAAAAGGCCTCCGGGAGGGGGCAGAGAGAGTCACACACACACCAGGGGAAAGCGCTGTGGGCAGAGGGAAGAGCTAAGGCGGAATGTGCCAAACGTCTGAGGAATGGCCAGAAGGCCAGCGTGTAAGGCCAAAGGGACGGGAAGGCAGAAAGGGTGGGGGTGATGGTGCAGGCCTCGAGGCCAACCGAGGACTTGGCTTTGACTCCGAGGGGATGGGGTGGCCCACTGTGGGGTCTGAGCGGAGGAAGACGGAGATCTGACCGCCATTTTAATAGGAGCCATCCCTTTGGCTGGCGTGCTCAGAAGACCTGGCCAGGGAGCAAGGGAGGGCGCAGGAATCCAGGGCAGAGCAGACAGCACCTCGGAGCAGGGCGGTGCCTAGGTGTGGAGACGAGTGGTTGGATGGGGGACATGTTTTGAAGATGAAACGATAAAACTTCCCGACGGTTCGATGTAAGAAGTGAGAGAGAGGAGAGTCGAGCCTACTTCAAGGGTCCTGGCCTGGGCAGCTGGAGGACAGAGAAGCTACGGCTTGACGGAACATGGCCGGAGGGACGGGGTTGCAGGGGGCAAGGAGGAGTTGGGCATGGACCACCCAGGTGGAGGTACCGAGGCGGCCACTGGATGCTGGAGGCTGGGACTCAGGGGAGAGGTCTGCAGCCGGGATACCACTGTGGGAGTGGCCAGAACCAAGACAGCATCCAATGCGTGAGCCTAGACGGCTCACCCAGGGAATGCGGGAGCATGGAAATGACTCCAAGCCCTGGGACACCCCAATGGCAAGAGGTCAGGGACATAAGGAGGCAAATGAGGCAGGAGAAAAACCAAGAGAGTGGACATTTAAAGTGTTTCAAGGGTCATTCTAGAAGGTTCCAGAAAAGGTGGAAGGAACTTCACCAGAATGTCAGGAAGCCAACAGGGGTCAGGCCACTCCTGTTCCTTCCCCCTTCCCAGGTGAACAGGAAGAAACGGTGGGGCGGAGGGAGGGAGAAGGAAACAGGGAAATGAGATGGCATACCCACGGGGCCCTCTGGGTTTGGGGAGGTTCTGAGCAGACCGAGCAGCTTCCCATCGTGATCAAATCGCCCCGATAACCTGTGAGTCGCCAGCTCCTGGGTCCTTTAAGGCTCCAAAGCCAAGAATGAACTTTTTTTGTGTTGTGTTTGTTTCTCTTCCCATTTCAGCTCCAGCCTCACGGGGCCAGTGGGGGCCAAGGTCAGTGTGAAGTAGGGGGAGGGGAAGAGGTACAGGAAAGGACTCCTTTTGTTCTGGTGTTTTATCTTTAGCCCTACAGTTGAATTCTCGGCACAACAAATGTGTTTACAGGGCCAGCCTGCAGGATGCTCATGGCACAGAAGGCTGGGGGCAGAACACCCCTTAACCCAATCCTCTGGCTCTAAGATGAGCCAGGAAGGCCTGCTGGCGTCAGCCTCGTGGCTGAAACCTTTCCAAAATGTCCCAGTGCCCCCAGCCTTGGGGGATGGCTTACGACCCTGGGGGCCCCTCTTCTGCTGACCAAGGACACAGGCTCACCCTTCTGGGCACTAATGACCCCTGGAGCAGACACGCCTGTGCCAGGTCTCCACTGGGACCAAGATGCGCCCAAGGGCAACTCGTTGAGCAAGTCTTCAACAGTGACTCCGACTGGTCTGCTGGAAGGTGACGGCCTGAACGAGATGGTTCCAGGTGGCTGAGCTTAACCGAGTTCTAGTTAATCATGTCCAGTTGCTCAGCAGAGGCACACAGCAGGTACTGTCATTCTAGGAAGGGATGGCGAATGGTCCATGGAATGGGAAGAGCCAGGCGCACTGAACACACCCCTGCGGCCAGGCCACGGGAAGGCCAGACCGGGGCGGGACACATGGCCACAGGTGTGTGCACACACACCAACAGATGTGTGCATGTGTCCACATACATAACCGTACACACCAACACATGTGGGTACGCATGAGCAGGCTGTGCATGTGTGCACACGTGTAAACATGCGAGCACACGACAGTCAACGCGTGTGTGATGAGCCTGCACGTGCACACGCATGCCAACACGTGGGCACACAGCAATGCAGGTGTACTGTGCCCACACATGCTTTGGCCTGTGGTCATGCACAGACATGCATATGCGCATGCCAGCACAGGTTCATGTGTCACCAGTCACGCATGCACAATTGGCACACTTGTATACACATCAGCACTCGTGTGTGCACACACATGCACACACACACACTTGTAAAGCCAAAGAGAAGTAAATCCACCAGGAGCAAAAAGGGAAACAAAAATAGGCCAGAGCAGGGAAACTAAAAATAGCGTGTTTTCCAGCTGTCCACAGCCTCCTGAAGCCGCGCTCTCACGCACCGGGAGGAGCAGGAAGCCCCAGGGCAGGAAAAAAGGAAAACAAGAGCCGGGCGCACAGCTGCGATGCCCAGCGCACCGAGAAGGGAGGCCCCCACTTGGCCACGGTCAAGTCCATGGGCGCCAGTGCGGCCACGCGGAGGTTCCAGGGTGCTCAGGCTGCGACACCATGCCCCCGCCCGCCGAGGTTGGGTCCAGGGCTTCGGGAGCCCGGGTGGGGACTGGCAGAGGCACAGCCGGCCGAGGGTCACCGGGACCACGGGCCACAGCGAGGCAGCTGCCCGGGAGGTGGAGGGGACTGTGAGGAGAAAGGCCTGGAGCACCCCGCCACCCACTGGCCATGCGGAGAGTAAGGGAGGGCACTGCCTCCCAATGTCAAGTCCACCTGCTCAGAAATGGGAGGGCGGGGGGAGGACAGGGGGTCGAGGGGGAGGACGGGGGAGAGTGAGGAGGACGGAGGAGGTGAGTGGGAGGACGGGGGAGAGTGAGGAGGACGGGGGAGAGCGAGGAGGACAGAGGAGGTGAGTG